>NC_092657.1:18712986-18947986 GCF_032118995.1 Asterias amurensis | reverse complement strand
AAATAAGCATTGAATTTGTTTAAAATTGATATAACAAGACATTGTAAAGCTGAGAAAACCTACAGCAATAATAAACACAGTTCAAACAGGGGCATTTTAAACGACGACCAATACACCATTTTTGCTCAATTTGTTTCCCGATTAAGCCATGACATTTTGAAATTGTTGATTTCGTTTTTTGTTTTCTTCCTTGGATTTTGATGCTGTTCTGCCAAGCAGCTGTTATTAAATTAACCTTGAAAGATTCACCGACAAACTCTGCAAATACAGACGACAAGTTGCAAGCTCCTTAAACAAGAAGTATTGTCCCTTTATCCCTAAAGCTGTCGTGCAGTGGAGGTAGCCTTGGTCCCATTCGGTATTTTTACAGGGGTCAAACTGTGTTGTTCAGCGACGCGTCAGTTCATAGACCGCTTTATTGAAAGTCACTCTACTATACCGATGCATTGTATTTTTTAATGGGACCAGTATTATTGTTAAAACTCGTTGATGTATGATACATTTGACCAAACGAAACCAGACAAGCAAACTGTGCAAGAGGAGTTGCTTGCGAGTGGGTGCGCCTTTCATTAGTGGAAACGTACGTTATCTCAGACATACAAGACACACACACCGAGTTTCAGTAATATATTGCTGTGTACTGGATTGTTTTGTATTTATTATCAAGGCGTTTAAAGACTTAGAGGGGTGTTCAAAAATGAAGTCCGGCTGTTTAGAACGCGTTTTACACTTTCTAACTGAAACCCTACAAGATGGTGGTCTTCATGGCTGGATTGCTGTGTTGGGTTTATTTACATCCAAAGTAGCTTGGTGTAATTTGGTAAAAGGCCTGGGTATGATGTTACCTACACTTCAAGAACAGTTCGGCACTTCAACTTGGTTAATTGGCTGGATGGTTGCTTTTGTCCACTCGGGAGCCTATTTCTCAGGTAAGCATGGCATTCAGCCAAAAACACAAAGCAGGACAAATACTGCAATTAAGCAGTGATACATCCTTGTGCAAATGTTTTTCTTTTCTAAATGTTCGTTTTACTTCTGACATTATTCATTATTCTCTTTCCTGAAAGGTGTCCTAGCAACGCCACTAAAGGAGAGATTTGGCGCCAGGACTGTGGTGACGGTGTGTGGATTAGTTGCCGGTATCTCCATGATAACTGCGTCATTCCTATCTAGTTTATACGTCATCACCTTTATTCTAACTGCATTTACAGGTAAGTAAAATAATGGGGGATCACAAAGACTATTAGTTTCTTGAATAAGAATACAAACAAACCAATTCAACATGCAAACATTTGGCAAAGAGCATTATGTGATTGTTACCCATATTTATGTTCGACACGGGGCATTGTAAGTGATGTTATCCTATGTCTGTTACCCATAACGGCACACAGGCATTTCGCTTAACCTTACTCCAAATTGTTGTCTTCAAATTGCTGCCTATTTTTTAAGTATTGTATACCCAATCACACCTTATACCTATATTGCTTGTTTAGTTTCGACCTAAATGGACAGTATTGTATTATTGTTTTGTGTGACAGCATTGAAACAAATGTATGTTCGACACGGGGCGTTGTGTATGACGTCATCGGCCGCGAGTATATGACATAATCGTCAGCATCTCCCTGATGCACAAAATATTTGATGACAAATTAAAATTAGGATTCGAACTGCCTCTCGCTACAGGGCGACCTCAGTAATCTTAGTTTGTTAGACACTGCTCTAGAATTGCGAGGGTCGTGGGTTCGAATCCCACCCGAATAACAAGGCCTATGATATATATTTTTTTCACATGACTCCGGAAAATACGAAGTATACAGTGCTATTAAACACACATATCGGTGTATAGGTAAAAACCAAAATAAAGCAAATTACTTTGTATAAAGTTAATAGTATTTTGAAATAACTGGTTTGCGGACTCATGGAGGACGGGCCAAGTATCAAAATATTCAACCGTGTGTCCAAATTGAACAATCTGATGTACATTTTAAATACAATTAATAAAACAAATATATTGCATTATTATTTTCCCTCCTCGTTCTAACCATAATATATGTTGTATAGGATAATGCCCGAGGTGCGCGCCATTCGTGGGTAAGAATGGCCCGAGGGCGAAGCCCGAGGGCCATTCTTACCCACGAATGTGGCGTTCACCGAGGGCATTATGCGACTTAACCCACACCTGTGACGTCATGCTTTTGTTGAAATCGCTCCATTATTTTGCACGAATGGCGCGATATTGTTTAATTTTTAAGACAATTGTTTGTATGTATTACGTAAGCTTGTTCACTCCAGTGAACACCCCCAGTGGTGCGTAAACATAGTCCTTTCTCTATGCATGGACGAAGACTGACATTTAGGAAATACGCTCGTTCCTTCGACAGTGTTTTTTTTCTGACTCAAAGTAAATGTTGTAAAGTGACAGAAAGTAACGACGATACGGATGATGTTGTAGCCAACTATCTTATACCAGCAAGTAGTTTCAGATATTTCGGATATAACTTTGATTTGATTAACAAATTCAAACTAACTTAATGAACAATAATTTCAGTTAAATTCCTGTCCTTATTTAAATAAAGATATTACAAGAAGCATCTTTGCAAACCCAATTTTTACGGAGTTTACTCACTTACAATGATAAATTAACCATTAATTTAAAATACACTGGTTAAAATTAAATTGATTTATCTGACTTTAAGACATGTTTAAATGTATTTATGTAAACAAAAATAATATCTCAGGTAAACCTTAATTAAAGTCTTTACGATCATTCATAATTACGTAGCTCTAACCTGGGTTAGAAAAATAATTGTGTAAGGCATCAGTGACGTAACTTATTTTATTCAATATATCTATTATGTTGCACGACTTGCGGAATGGGGACAGTTTCACCCGTTTGCACAATGGGTGAATAGTTCTCTATGGTTGATACCCATCGCGCCACTCGTGCAAAATAATGGAGCGATTTAACAATAGCATGACGTCTCAGGTGTGGGTTAAATATATATAACACATTCTTATGGCGCATTTCACAATAAACCGTATCAATGCGCTTTACATTAGTCCCCTGGCCATTGGGCCAATAACACCCCTTTAATCTTTCTCAGCTCTCATTAGAGAGTATACAGCCCCGAGCTAGCGTGACGCTCCGAAAGCTTTTCATTCACAATATAAACTTTTACCCTTGCAGGTACCCATTTATACCCCTGGGTGAAGAGAAGCAATTATAGTAAAGTATCTTGCTCAAGGATGGAAGTGTCACGACCGGGATTCGAACCCACACTTCTGTGTTAAAGACCTTTCCTTTGTTTACAAACATTGGGGCGAAACCAGCGCATGCGCAGTTTCTGGTTGGCAAGTTACAGTACAAACAAGTCGCTATAGAATCGTTCAGTTATTTCGTGAAGAATTTCAGATTAAGCAGTCAGCGATGTCAGTTTCTGAGTGCTTGGGTTGTGATTAAAACAACTGGATATGTGGTTCTGCGCGCGCAACTGTACGCATGGCAGGGCAAGCCTCTGTCACGTTGACCTTGTTCTTGTTGACGTTTTTTTTTTATTTTCCTTTAAATTGTTTTTAATTTCATATCTCTGTTATTTTAGTGAAACAGCGTGAAAAATAGGTAGGGTCTAGTCATATCCTGGTGGCATGTATTTTCAGTAGGATAACAGGAAAATTGTTCACAATCAAAAACTATTTTTTGTATAAAGGATCTATCCATTTTTTTAACAATACCCTTTTCACTTCATGGTGTGTTGATTTCTTTTTAAGTTTTGGTTTTACGTTGCGAGAGACAGTCCGCCATTAACAGTGCTTAGGCATGCACGACATTGGAGCAACGTCATATGTTTTCACAGTATTTGTATATTATATGGTTGTTTAAATTTTGGTGTTTTGCTTTTCAGGATCAGCTGTTGGCATCTCGTTTGTGATAACCAAGCATCTAATAGGAGGTTATTTTAATAAGTCTGTCACAACAGCTTACGGTTTTGCCGGTGTAGGGAGCTCGATCACGTTTGTGGCGTTTGTGCCCTTGATCAAGATTTTCCTAGATACCTACGGCTGGAGGGGAACAATGCTTTTACTTGGGGTATTGTTATTTCACCTCGCTGTCGTTGGAGCTCTGATGGAACCATTTGCAGCTAGTGGGAGTAAAGATGGTTATGAGGCAGCTCTCACAGACGAGGAGCAAGAGACCAGGGACGATGATGTAGTACCAAGCAACCGCTTCGGCTGTTCTTGTTTTACCAAAGTGTACTCATTTGCTAGAGATACATTCCAGCTTGAATTGTTCTCATCCCTATCCTTCTGGCTGGTCTTATTTGTGTACATTGTGACGGATATTACATATTCTGCTTGGATAATATACTATGTGCAGTACACTACTGTGTCGAAAGGATTCATACTGGAAGACGCATCACATTTTGTTGTCGCCTTTGGATTCGGGAGAACAATAGCTTCCATTGTGATTGGTCCATTGTTTCAAGCTGTGCAGGTTGTCAGCGCATACGTATGGCTTGCGGGAGCTCTACTTATATGCGCCATTTATTACGCTGTCGATCCATGGTTGACGTCTTATTGGCTGATTACGGCGAATTCTTTCTTGTACGGAAACGCTCTATCATCGACTTCCATACTAATAGATGTTGTCAATAAGAAGATGTTCGGCAAAGAACGGTTGGGCCATGTTGTAGGATTGTTTGGGTTGTCGTCAGGTGTGACGTCACTCCTTCTGTTATATTTTCCAGGTTAGTTTTTGTTCTCGTCTTCAGTGAAAGCACTATCAGAATGCAAGTTCAATAATTAGAAACAAGTGCGGAGAAATTTGGAAGTGTTAATACTACTTGTTATAGGCAGTGGACACTATTGGTAAATACTCAAAATTGTTATGAGCCTAAAACCTTACTTGTTTACGAGAAATTAATGGGGAGAGGTCGGTATTATAAAACATTGTAAGAAACGGCTTCCTCTGAAGTAATTTAGTCTTCGAGAAAGATGTAATTTTCCACCAACTTGATTATCTCGAAATCAAGCATCTGATAGAACACCTCTTCGTGTGACACGGGTGGTTTTTTATGTCATTATTATCTGGCAACTTCATTGAGCTAACATTTTCGCATATTTGTTTAATATTTCATGCCTATGTTGAGATGAACACCAACTATTAACAATGGTCTTAGACAATTACCAACAGTGTCCACTGTCTTTACAAGAATATGCTTATTGACCTCTGAATATTAACCGTTGACACACAATTTTTGCGTCACAACTTGTTAATAGATGGCACTTCACAGATGCTACAGCAGTATCTTTTTCACATGACGCACAGTTCATCCGAGACGCATCTTTTGAAAGTACATTGTATATCTTCGGTTCTTGTTAAACAAAGAGTGAAGCAGACCATTAAAACTTTGCTTATTGAATTATGGTGACACTAGTTTTGGGTGACTAATTTCTCCTGCTTACTTGACGTTTTACGTTGTGATATTTTGTTTTGTGTTTTCCCTCCAGGCTTAATATACGACTTAACTGGAGACTACACCGTGGTCTTCAGTCTAATGGCTGCTGTACAATCACTGACTGTTGTTGCGGCACTGGGTGTAGGCTGGAGACAGACACGCCACCCCAGTTCACCCAACTCAACCCAATAAAAATGTTTGATGCATTGCGGACGTGGTAGTGGTGTACAGTTTGGTTTGGGTGTACACGCACAAATCAGAGCCGTATATTGGACTGAGAGTTTGCTACTCGGAGCCGACAAACGCATAGGAAAACTTGTGCAGCATTTGAAGAGTGGCGTACAGCAACCATGTGACAGCAACAAAACTGGCCCTCCATGTCGCGACTCTTTCAACAGAACTCTTTTATTAGAACCGGAGAATAAACAATTATCACTTCTCTGTTTGGGAGGCTCTGTTAAAACAACAGTAATTCATAAATACCTCAGACAGTTTCGCTAGTCCTATAAGTGGAGAGCGCGTTACGGGGGGGGGGGGGGTAGACATTTATTTGATAATGACCACTGTTTATAACCGGTTGTGAGCGGATTCTCTGCGCTAGTCTTGGTGCAAGACGTTTCTTGTTACGGGCGATGCGGGAACTGTCGGTGAGCTGGACGCGCTGTGTGTGACAGGAAAACAAGAACGGTTGCACAAAGACTTAGGCGCACGAACGGAAAGACGTTTTAAAGAGTTCCTTACTTTATTACGCCTTTTAGCCAAAAAGGCATTTATGAATGGGAATAAAAGAGTAGTAACTCGTTCTTTAACGGCCGATTAAAACCTTGAAGGGTCGTCGCCATGCGATAAAGGACTCGCCTTCGGCTCTGGCCTTTATCACACGGCAACGACCCTGCCTGTTTTAAACGGCCGTGACAGAACTCGTCGCTACACATTTATTCCCTTATTTATGAATAGTTATAATTTAAAGTGCTGTTGACTCGGCAGCAAGTTATCAGGGTCCCTTTGCTAGCAAATGACTTAACAAATTACATCTATATTAAGCACGATGTGAAAGCTATTCCGTGGGAAATATTTTTGATCGAGGACACAAATACAACTAAAAATCTGCAAAACAGTATGTATTTATCTACGACGTGTATAAGCTCCCGTATCCTGTACGAACGTATAATGCAAAATACGATAGTCGCGGACACGAGTTACATGAACACACAAAGTGTCGACGTATCGGTATTTGTATATTTATACACTTGCGACTACTGTTTTTCTTTACTCCATTATAATCATGCCCACACGTTGACTACAAAACTAGTCCAGACTACCTGTTTGGTGAAACAGTTGTGTTGCTTACTACTAATCGCAACAATGTTGCGCTTGCAGCACATTGCGGCACAAATCATTGCGACAAGTGTCGAAGTTGGGTTTGAGGTGCGACTAGTCGAGTAGTAAATTTTACCAGTCAACTCGGCCTATCATGATGGGAACTTGCATACTGAAAAATCCTGTGCGAATGGGCCCAATATGCTCTGCTCTGGAAACAAATATTCAGTGCTAAGCAGAAGCAGTGTTTTCTGCGCTCACGTCAAGCGAAATAGACCACTAAGCTTGAATTTCACTTGCTTGTGTGCTTCCAAGCTCGCACTTTGTACTCCGTGCTTGCACAGTAAGCAGAAAATTGTGAGTTTGGTGGCCGTTAACAGTTAAGTGAAATCAACTCGTGCTAAATTAAACATCAAATCACTGACAACATACAAGGATTTTATCCTTAATGTAGTTTTTTGTGACATGACATGGGACTCTTAAATTAATGCATTAAACTCAAGAAACCAACAAATCGAACAATCCTTAGTCAAATATTAGTTTTATTTATGAGTATGACGGTGGAAGCTATAACAAATTCTGTAAAACAAAGTCCTCGCTGTACAAACGTCATCTCTAATTTGTTAAACCAAACGATTGGAAAGAAAACATCATTTAAAATTCCCGCGTCATTGTTCATTTGTTGTTGGCCTTTATCACAATGACTTTAAGGTATGCGCTTTCTACCAGGTGCGTCACACTGTGGGCCTTTGAATGGTGTCACAACAGGAGACTCCACAGCGATTGGTTGAGATATTTCTTCCATTGTTACTGCCACCCATTACTGGGTTTTATCTGACTGTGCAGTAGTCGGGTAACCTTCGTAATTATTGACACTCTATCACCATCTTGAGGCTCCAGACTTGGCTATTGGTTTACGTTTTCCATTCATCATTACGTCTTTCATTCATCATTACGTCTTCCATTCCGAAGCAGCTCCTGTTCGTGTCTCGTCGTCTTCTACCGAGAAGACATTAATCCTTGCATGTAACTTTTGGTTAACTCAATTGAAAGAAACATGAAGAAACTGGTTCTACTCCTGTCGTTGGTTTGTACCCTTCATGGTAAGTGCATTTCAAAACAAACCTCTCTGGCATTTTTTGTAAATGCATGCCCTAGATCCCTTTTGGTTTGCTGCGCATCCCTTTTATTACTTGTCTTCATTCCATTGTAGTTATTCATTATGTTCCTGACTTGTTCTTTACTATCTTTGGCTTAAAGACAATGGACACTATTGGTAAGTGTCAAAGACCAGTCTTCTCAATTGGTGTGTCTCAACATAATCCTAAAATAACCTGTGTATATTTGGGCTCAATTGGTCATCAAAGTTGCGAGATAATAATGACAGAACAAATACCCATGTTGCACAAGAGTATTGAGTGCTTTCAGATTCTTAAATTCGAGACCTCAGCTGAGGTCTCGATTTCACTATAGATAATTTAGTGTGAAATTACCTTCTTTATCAAAAATGCTTTGCATCCTACCACGAGGTGGCACACCCAGATTAACCACCACACTCACAAGAAACTCACAAAGCACTGAAGTGTTATTGTTTGAGTCACATCTTATTGATGTACTTTTCTTTGTTTGTAGGTTTGTGTGTATCTCTTGAATGTTACAATTGCCAGCCCTCTGATTATGGCTGTGAGGATTTTCGTTCGCGATTCATGATTTATATTCTTGCCCTGATGAAGCCAGTGTATGCCAGGTAAGTAAGCTATACCCGAGCTAGGCCATTCTTGTCAATACAGCCCTTCTAAAAAAAAAAAAACATTTGACATTTTAAATTATGTTTTTTTTTTTTTTTTTTTTTTTTTTTTTACACAAAACACAAACTACATGTTTACATCAGACTACACCGTTATAAGATATTGATAGTATAAAGCTTCCTTTAATTGCTGAGGTGCAGTAGTTTTTGAGAAATGAGAAACAAAGTCACGAAATTTGAACAACACTTTTTAAATTGTTGTATAAATTTTGTGACTTTACTCCACTGATAAATAGGTTTGTTAAATTCTAAAACTGAGACGAATATTATTTTTGTGACATTGCTTTATTAATAAAAAAATAAACAAATAAATACAGCGCCTCAGCAAGTACTATTTTATGGTTAGCCTATAGCACTATTATCTTCAAACGGTGTAGGTTTAAGGACAAGCTGTGGATATGACATTGTATTTTGTGTTGCAAAAAGTACCCACATCTTTAAGAAAAGCAAGTTGGCTACAACGTTAAACTGTTTTGCCATAAAGATAGGACGAAAGTGTCAAAAGGGGTGAGATAGGACATGCTATATATATTTACTCATTTTACGCAGCGTCCGAAACGGATACATCGGCTGCAGCTACGTGTAGATCAGCGCGTCTGTCAAAAGAATAGTATATATAGAAAGACGCGTACGATCTGGCCGTGAGCCATAGCTGTAGCCGAATACGCCGTTTCGGGCACACCCTTAGTTTGCCTTTGAAAAGGGAACAGCATCGGTTCCTCAAAGTACCAATGAATTATCTCATAATAAGTAAACAGAAATCGTCCAGTTGAGCTTATTTTCCTTCCCATGTGCCGAATGAAAACAAACAACCCTTTTCAAGTTTGATGAACATCTAACGCCATTGCAGGGGCTCTTAGTGAACGTTAGATGGAAATAAAAGTAAGGTTGGGTTCAGTAAAGAGGCACATCATTAAAGGTTTTTTTTTATGCAGCACCAGTTATTTTGTGGCGTTTTTAAAACTACTAACCTTCGGTAATTTTCAACCAAAAATGTGTGTCTTGTTTTGACTCCGAGTTGCCTGTGAACAATGCCCTGTGGAGACATGCCTCCTTAAATCTAATGTGGCTTCTTCTTGTGCCAAATCCAGGTAACAACAGATTTTATGCGAAGTGGAAGTAAAGAATTCTCAAGACGCTGTGTATCCGAGTTAGATTGTAAAAGCAATTGCTCTGCGTATTCAGTGAGTGGTAACCAATGTCGAAGCTGCTGCAGCGAAGACTTATCTAACAGAGGTGACATGCACATCCGGCCAATGCGCGGTAAGCATTTCCATCAGAATTTCTGTCTCGCATTATAAGTGATGTGGCCTTCTTGCTTTTTCCCCAAAGCAAACTCGTTGTAAACCAAAGTCTAGATGTGTATAGACTGGTTCTTTTTGTGAATTAATTGTTATCATTTGTTATGGATACAGGGAACTTCACGAGTGTTTGTTTTTGTCGGAGCATCATTCAATCCCTTGAAACTTTCTGTTGTATTGTTTTTGTTTTTGTGTCACAGGCCTTAATTATCGCACGTTGTTGTGTCACGAGCCTTAATTATCGCACGACCACAACCCTGTCGGTTTTAAACAGCAGTTTAAGAACTAGTCGCTACCCTTTCCCCCCTGTTTTTACGGATCAAATTTTTGATGGCCGGGGACATAAATCAATGCAATTTCATCCCTCCAGATCTATCATGACAAAGAATAGGCTAACAACTCAATCGTGCACAGAGGGTGCCCAGCGACGGAGTCGTCATGCTGGCCTGATTCACACTGCACAGAGAGCTGCGTTTCATGCTGCGAGGGACACTTCTGCAATGGACAAGTTATGTCCTCTCTATATAACGCAGCTACATCCGAATCGCCTAAAATAGTTCTTAAGGCACTGACTGGTCCCAGTGGGGCTACAATAGCCAATACTGACCAAGATGACGACCAAGACGACGACCAAGACGGCGACCACGATGACACTGGTAAAGGAACCCGTTTGTCCAAGTACCCGTGTGGCATTTTGATTATATCACTGTTGGGCAGTTTGCTGCGTTTAGCGATAAATAATTACTGAAAATTGAATCGTGAAAAAAAGGTTGTATGACTCGTGACTGCCAATGGGAGACTTTTGGGACGCTTGGTGGCAGCAGACTTACCAAGTACAATCTATTGTTCTCGTCAATGTGCGCATTCTCAGAGCTACGTTATCAATGGCAATTTACCACCTAGCGTTCAAAAGTCTCACATAATAGACAGTTGTTAAAATAATAGCTAAAATCTTTATTTATTACTAGATAAAGAATGTAAGTCACTTGTCGATGAAAACGGCCCTTCTTCTTTAGATAAAGGGAGTTGTCATTGCTTTGGGATAAAAATGGTGACTTAAAGTAAAGATTACACGTTTGTTAAACTATTTCTGTGACGTCACTCTATTGTTGAAAATGTAGATATTTTTACAAATCTAAGTGTAGATTTTTAAAATAATTTACAGATAGTTCAACTTGAAAATTAAGTTACTTTTCGACTGAAATATAGCATGAAATGCAACAAGACATGACAAATATATATTCAATTTAAATGTATAAACATTGCTAAGTTTAGAAAAAAAATCACTTTTAGTAACACAATTTATTGTAAACTGAGCAAACAGGCGTCCAACGATAATGTTGCAACAGTATAACGCCGGGTTTACTAACAAAATCTATTTATTCATTGATTGATTGGTTGATTTATTTATTGACTGATTTAGTTATTTATTTACATATCATCACAATATGCATTTAACGTTGCCAATGTGTGTGTATGGTTCCCTGTGGTAACTATAATCTTCATGACACAGTTTCAAATCAGGAACAGTCTCGTGTTGCACGGCCTTGCAATCAATGCAAAAAGCCATTAGTTTTGTTTATCTTAGGTTAGATTATTTGAAATATAAATTGGGTTTATCAATTTACGATTCTTTTTCAAAAAAAAAAAAAAAAAAAACGATTCCCATTTATTTAGTAGTACAATGTATTTGTTCTTCTCGTTCCTCTCTTCCAAAGGAAAGGTAAATGTTTGGTAAATACTCTAAACAAAAATTATCTTAAAAACTAGAATTGGTCAGGAGAGCGTTGATGGAAGTGACTCCCTCTGAAGTAACGTAGTTTTTAAGAAAGAGATATTTTATCACTAAATTTATAATAATAGAAGACTTCTAGCAAGAATCTTTTATTCCTGTCTGAAAGCAAACACATTCGTACAACATTGCTGCTTTTTCTTCCTAACCCATTATTTCACAGGCTTGTTGTTTTATGCTTATGTTGGGATACATCAAGTTAGAACACTGGTTTTTGACAATTTTACTAAACGAGTACAGTGCCTTTAAAGGAACACGTTGCCTTGGATCGGACGAGTTGGCGTTTGTAACCCCTTTTTAAATAAAATGCATATGGTTAGAAAGATGTTTTAAAAGTAAAATACAATGATCCACATAAGTTTGCCTCGAAATTGCGTGGTTTTCCTTTTACTGTGCGAACTAACACGGTCGGCCATTTATGGGAGTAAAAAGTTTGACTCCCATAAATAGCCAACCGTGTTAGTCGACGACGTTAAAGGAAAACCGTGCAATTTCGAGGCATGTTTGTGGGGATCATCGTATTCTACTTTTACAACGTCTTTCTACCCATATGCATTTTCTAAAAAACGGTTACAACTGCTTTTCAAAGACCAACTCGACCGATCCAAGGCAACGTGTTCCTTTACTACTAACGTGTGTGTTCTTCTTCTTCTTGATGTTGTTTTGTCAATGATCACCCAAATAAAATACCGCTAAACACCAATATGGACAGCACACTTATTTTGGGTCTTTGTATTTGTAAAGTGTCAGTTCAAATCCGGCTTCCAAAGTCGCCTTCTTTATTTAATCGATGAGTATTTGCAGCTTGCCACAGTCAGCGTCAGAAGGTGTATAATTTCATTTAGCCTAAAAATGGCAACACCATAATGTGTGCAGTCGTTTAGCTTACCTGGGTCGACCCACGTCATTTCAGGATATCAACCGGGTCAGTGACCTGCTTGTCGATTGGATCACTTGGGGTGACCCGAGGTGCATGACGTTATCACGAGAGGGCGAGTGATATCGTTCGATTAGCTCTTGTCTGGGGCTCTCACCCGAGAGAGCACCGCAGGGTCGACTTAGGGAAGCTAATCGAATCCACACAATATTATATTGAGAAGTTCGCTATGCTTTAATGGTTTTGGAATGTTACGGTTCAAATCATCTCAAAACAGGAACACGTTGTCTTGGATCGGACGAGTTGGTCTATACAAAGCGTTTGAAACCGTTTGTTATGAAATACATATGGGCAGAAAGGTTTAAAAGTAGAATATAATGATTCACACAAGTATCACTCAAAACTGTACGATTATCATTTTACGTCGCGAACTATCACGGTCGGCCATTTATGGGAGTCAAAAATTTGACTCCCATAAATGGCCGACCGTGTTATTGGACGAGGTAAAAAGAAAACCACGCAATTTCGAGGCATATGTGTAGATCATTGTATTCTACTTTCACAAAATCTTTTGAACCATATGCATTTTATAACAAACGGTTACAAAACGCTTTTTATAGACCAACTCGTCCGATCCAAGGCAACGTGTTCCTTTAAGGCCGTCAAAGGATCACACACACGTTACAATGGGTGCTCTTCAACCGAACAAAAACCCAATGCCCTTTCTCTTTTCTTTAGCATGACATCGCTGGTTCTGAAAGGCAAATCTGGCTGTAGGGCCCATTATAGGCTCAGGTGACGTGAGGGGTCGGAGATATGGAGGATCCAGAATAAACGAGAAAATCCTCATCGGCGGCTTTAAACAGTGTCGTTGGTATACAAAGCAAAAAGCTTTGCGCTTGGTTTATCATTCATAAGGCGAAGCAGACATTCAGATGAAACCCGCTGCTGTTTATAACGCGAGCCTATAACCAAGACTATCGCATCATTTGATTGGGAGAACAGCTGTCCAAGTCACGATCAACTTTGTAACACCGTATAAAGTTGGGTGTAACCTTGACTAGCATCTTCCAGTTTGAGATAATCTGATATCGAGAACTGTTCAATTAACAACCATCTGCAACTTTGTATAACACCGTCCACTGTTTGTTCCGAATCAAGTATAATGGCGAATTATGGATAGCCCCGTGTCATGCTGTGGGTAGTGTGGCGTTCTTGTTCCACGGCTGTGCTTCGCTCGATCAGCCAAGCTGACGGTGGAGTCTATTACTACGAACCTTTCTTATCTGCGGCTTACGAAGGGCCAGATAGCGTATTTCCAAAGGGTGAACAAGATGAAGAAACCGTCGACCTTCCCGGTGCAGATCTCGCCTACAGTCCATCGGTTAATACCTTTTCCTGGGTGAAGGACACTTTGGAAGGGCGACATGAAGGAGCAAGGTTCGTTTTGGTCAAGGATACCCCACTTTCATTGAAGTTGGCTGGGCGTGACTGGGATACCATACCACAGGGATATCAACATACCTTTGTAATTCGGAACCCCAATAAGACATACCCGTCTCTGCATAGAGCCAATGAAGAATATAAACCACCGGGCTTGATGGACGAGACTGCGGTTAAAGACTGGCAGGACGAACAGTTGGAAACCATGGGAGGTGACTTCAAAGCCATCTCGGATCTCTACGACTACGTCACAGATAACAACCTCGACCCCAACCCTTTCATCATGGATGCCGATGATCTGATAGCTTACCCTGACATAGTGCTAAAGGCGTACTGCAGAGCAACGGGGATACCGTTCAGCATGAAGATGGACGAATGGGAAGACAACGGTCAGCCACCCAACGTCAAATGGACCACGTGCCAGTCTCATCTTCAATATTTCCGGTGCCTTTATCACAGTAACGCGATGAAGAGTAGAGGATTCACAAAAAACATCCAGGCTAAACCAAGTACTGCGCTCCATCCAAAGGTAGCTGCAATTATTCAGCGAGAAATGCCGTTTTACAACAAAATGTACGGGCAGCGCTTCATTCCATAGACATTTTGACTAACTCTATCAATAATTAAAGGGACACGTCGCCTTGGATCGGGCTAGTTTGTTTATAGAAAGTGTTTTAAACCGTTTGTTATAAAATGCATCATTATGGCTAGAAATGTGTTTTAAAAGTAGAATGTAATGATCCACACAAATTAATATAAGCCTCGAACTTGCGTGGCTTAACTTGGTAAACTAACACATTTTGGGGGTGGATCATTGTATTCTACTTTTGAAACAACTTTCCAATCATATGAATGTAATTCATAATAAAAACGGTCTACAAACGCTTTTCATAGACCAATTCGCCCGATCCATGGCATTGGACGTGTTACTTGAAACGCACATATTAAGCGGTGGAGGTTCTATATTATTGATTTACATGTTCTTGTTGTGCTAATATATTTACTGGAAAGATTTCCTTATCCGCTCATCACCACTTGTCACACTCACTTTTGAGTAAATTATAATATATTTATAATTTTTTTGTGAATGATTTTGGGTTGAACAAACTCATTTAAAAGTCTTCCTTGTGGTTTTATTTGATATAACATATTGTAATATATATTTTAATATTATTGAATATAGAATGAAAACGTGTGGGCAGGACACGGACATTTTTCCCCCCAAACTTGTGATTTGTTATACCAATGTCTACGTTAAATATATCCCGATTTGACTTGCTTGATGTGGTTTCAAACTTCATTTATTGCATTAACTTAAAATACTTTAACTTAAATTTAAATGTTCACGTGTAGATTTAGGGTGTTGGATTGACTTCATCGTCGCTCGCTCCACGAAGTCAAAATCATACATGGATTGTTTGCCCTCAAAAAATAAAATGGTAAACAAAATTATTAACAATGTTAAAACTCAAATTACTTTTTAAAATTTATTTATAGCGTATGTTTATTCCCTTGTGGCATTCTACCTCCATGCTGGTTGTAACCGTGTACCTCAGCATCCAATTGGTTTTAATAATGAATATATATACATATTATTAACATTAATTTCATTAAGTCGCAGTACCTTATACTAGGCAACGGTGGTTAATAACAAAAACTAGTAAACGACGTATCAATTGCCATGACTTTGAAATTCACTTAAACAACCTATATACTGATTTCGATTTTGCTTCGCTGTCTCGTTGGACATATTTTTCGTTGATAGTTGCTTTTCTTTTGTATAACCTTGACAGCACCTGACTTTGTTTTTTTTCCTGTGTTCATATATTCATCTTGTGTTTTCCTTTAAATGGGAGGAAGATGTCCGTGTTAATTGGTTGGTTCTTTTAAACGTAAACTATAGAGAAATCAACGCTGATATAAATAAAACAATCTTTGACGCATGGTTTCTATTTAAATGTTTACAGCGTTTTTGATTTTATTATTTTCATGAAATTAACAAAGCAGATGGAAAGAGATCAGATGCGTTTTCGTATTGATTTGTTCGGACAGGAAATTCAATGGAAACCCTGGCAACCAATGCCTATGGGCCAATACAATTCATCCCAAGACCAGTCTTTAGTATTACCATAGTAACTTGGCAGTAACGATTGAATAGCAGTTACGATCCATCTTAGATCTTTGTGAAATCGGCCCCTGGTCTCCTAAGTTTTTTCACAACTTCCCTTTGCAAAATGAAATAGCCTAGCCCTCTCAAAAATGGAAGATACCCAGCTTATGTCAAATATAAATAATAGTCAGAAAAATGAAATATTCTAAAACTAATACACTGCTGTTTTTACACTTTCGGAACAGAAAAAACAAATAAAAGTTCACATATTTACAAATAACTTTTACAGGGTTTACAGAAGGAAATGGTGAAAGACTCCTCTTGAAATTTTATTCCGTGAAATGTTTTTTTTTAGAAAACATTAAAACAATTATCAATTCTTGATATCGAAAAGTACGGACTTATTTTAAACACATGTCATGACCGGCGAAACGTGCGGAAACAAGAGTGGGTTTTCCCGTTAGTTTCTCCCGACTCCAATGACCGATTGACCCTCTATTTACACATGTTTTATATTTTATATAAGTTGTGACACACGAAGTGTGGGCCTTAGGACAATTTTACTGTTTACCGAAAGTGTCCAATGGTTTTCAAGGCAGTGGACACTATTGGTATTAACTCAACATACTTATTAGCAAAATACCTTATGCAAGCTCGTTGTGCAAGTGTTAAGCCAACATTGACTACACTGTCCCATGAGACTTTAATTTGGTCTCACAATTACAAAAATAACACCCGAGTGTGGTTAATGAACATAAGCTAGCTGAATTGATGATAAGGAGTCAAAAGAGGGCGCTATCAGGAGAAGTTTAAAGACAGTTCTCAGTACAGGGGACAAAATCTACCTCCAGAATATCTATTCAGATTTAAAAAACATTTATTAAGCACATAACAAATATTGAAATATTAAAATGTTATAAAAAAAAAAATATTTTTTGTTATTTATATGTTTCACTGTCACTGTCACTGTCGCTGTCACTGTTGTTAATATTATTATTATTACTTTTGCTATTACTGTTACTGTTACTGTTACTGCTACTGTTACTGTTACTGTTACTGTTACTGTTACTGCTACTGCTACTGTTACTGTTACTGTTACTGTTACTGTTACTGTTACTGTTACTGTTACTGTTACTGTTACTGTTACTGTTACTGTTACTGTTACTGTTACTGTTACTGTTACTGTTATCGTTATCGTTATCGTTATCGTTATCGTTATCGTTATCGTTATCGTTATCGTTATCGTTATCGTTATCGTTATCGTTATCGTTATCGTTATCGTTATCGTTATTGTTATTTTTATTGTTATTGTTATTGTTATTGTTATTGTTATTGTTATTGTTATTGTTATTGTTATTGTTATTGTTATTGTTATTATCATGATTATGCCCGGCGCGGCACGACTCGGCAACAAAAACTCAAACTCAAAATAATGATCATCATAAAACCTTCCTTGCTTACAGTTAATGGGGAGAGGTTGGTGGTATAAAACATTGCGAGAAACAACTCCCTCTGAAGTGACGTGGTTTGTGAGAAAGAAAAAATTTACCACGAATTTGATTTCGTGACCTCAAGTTTAGAAATGTAAGTCTCGAAATCAAGCATCAGAAAGCACACAACTTCGTGTGACAATGGTGTTTTTTCTTTCTTTATTAGCTTGCAAATTCGACGACTGATTGAGCTCAATATTTCACAGGTTTGTTTATTTATGCATATGTTGAGATACACCGACTGTGAAGACTAGTCTTTGACATTTCCCAATAGTGTCCACTGACTTTAAAGGTACATCTGGCAGGATCCTTCCAGTTGCTCAAGGCTCCTGACGGTATAGACCTTACCATCGCAACGTCCACAGCTCGAGTTTGTGCCGACCGAGGTGGGACAACAATGGAAAACAATCAATGAAAAACAAAGGTGGATGGTTACATACATATTGTTAGAATCTATTAAAACATAAGCATTGAATTTGTGTAACATTTGTCTAACAAGACATTGTAAAGCTGAGATAACCTATGGGGCGCCGTTTGTCCATCATAGTTTTACACTTTAAGGCATGTTTTTACCATGGTTTATTGCAATTAGATGTAAACCATAAAAACTGTTGCCAAATCCTGTTATGGTTTACATACCAGTAAAGTATTTGTTGTGTATAGGTTTATGGTTTACAAACCATGAACATACAAAAATTAATTACAAATCGTGGTTCATAAACCACAAGTTACGAATCTTAAAAACATGGTTTATAAACCATGAAAATTGAGACATCTAAAACACATGGTTTATAAACCATGACAATTGAAAAATAAAAATCGTGGTTTACAAATCATGGTTTATAAACCATAACAAATGAACCATCAAATCATGGTTTCTGATTATGTTTATAAACCATGAAAATCGAGCCTTCTAAATAAAACATGGGTTTATAAACCATGAAAATTTACACATCTAAAAAACGTTGTGTGTGAACCATGGAAATTGAAGCATCAAAATCAAGGTTTACAAACCCTTAACAAATGTGCACTAACAAACTATGGTTTAAAACCCATAAAAATGTGTACTCACAAATCATGGTGTACAAACCATAACAAATGTGCACTCACAAATCATGGTATACAAACCATAACAAATGTGCATTCACAAATCATGGTTTATAAAGCATTACAAAAATGTGCACTCACTAATCATGGTTTACAAACCATAACAAATGTGCACTTAGAAATCATGGTTTACAAACCATAAAAGTGTGCACTCACAAATTATGGTTTATAAACCATAAAAAAATGTGCACACAGAAATCATGGTTTACAAACCATAACAGTGTGCACTAACAAATCACGGTTTAAAAACCATAAAAACGTGCACTCACAAAACACGGTTTACAAACCATAAAAAACGTGCACTCACAAATCATGGTTTACAAACCATAACAAAATGTGCACTCAGTGTGAAGTGTTGTTCAGCGACGCTTCTTTGAAAGTCACACAACTATAGCGATGTATTGTGTTTTTTAACGGGACCAGTTGATGTATAATACCATTGACCAAACGAAACCAGACAAGCAAATTGTGCAAGAGGACAAAAATGTCAGGTCAAACGGTAATTATTGGAAACGTACGTTATCTCAGACATACAAGACACACACACTGCGTTTCAGTAATGCATTGCTGTGTACTGGATTGTCAATGCGTTTAAAGGCTTAGAGGGGTGTTCAAAAATGAAGTCCGGCTGTTTAGAACGCGTTTTATACTTTCTAACTGAAACCCTACAAGATGGTGGTCTTCATGGTTGGATTGCTGTGTTGGGTTCATTTACATCCAAAATAGCTTGGTGTAATTTGGTAAAAGGCCTGGGTATGATGTTACCTACACTACAAGAACAGTTCGACACTTCAACTTGGTTAATTGGCTGGATGGTTGCTTTTGTCCACTCGGGAGCCTTTATCTCAGGTAAGCATGGCATTCAGCCAAAAACACAAAGCAGGACAAGTACTGCAATTAAGCAGTGATACATACTTGTGCAAATGTTTTTCTTTTCTAAATGTTCGTTTTACTTCTGACATTATTCATTATTCTCTTTCCTAAAAGGTGTCCTAGCAATGCCACTAAAGGAGAGATTTGGCGCCAGGACTGTGGTGACAGTTTGTGGATTAGTTGCCGGTATCTCCATGATAACTGCGTCATTCCTATCTAGTTTATACGTCATCACCTTTATCTTAACTGTATTTACAGGTAAGTAAAATAATGGGGGATCACAAAGACTATTAGTTTCTTGAATAAGAATACAAACAAACCAATCCAACATGTAAACATTTGGCAAAGATCATCTTGTGTTTTGTTACTCATTATTTATGTTCGACACGGGGCATTGTAAATGAAGTTATGTTTGCAGGTTATATGTTAGTGTTGCCTGCACGCATAAATTTCTACTCTGACCGTTCAACTCATGGAGGACGGGCCAAGTATCAAAATATTCAACCGCGTGTCCACATTGAACAATCTGATGTACATTTTAAATACAAATAATAAAACAAAATAGTACAAATAGTTATACTGCCTACATTGCGTTATTAGTTTCCCTCCTCGTTCGAACCTTAATATATGTTGTATATATAGTCTCTTGCTCATTGGGCCAATACCATCCCTTTAATCTTTTTCAGCTCCCATTAGAGAGTATACAGCCCCGAGCTGCCGTGGCGCTCCGAAGGCTTTTCATTCACAATATCAACCTCTACCCTCGCATGTGCCCATTTTTACCCATGGGTGAAGTGAAGCAATTATAGTAAAGTATCTTGCTCAAGGACACAAGTGTCACGACCGGGATTCGAACCCACACTCCGGTGTTATATCACCCCTTAAAATATTCTACCGTTTCTTTGGTTTAGAGCGCGTCACATGCCCTAGACGGCGGCCGTGTGGTAGTGCATCGGTTTTCCGTGTGCTAGTCCGAAGACTATCACACGGCGTGCAGTACCCAGACGTCTATTTACCTACATCGAACCCAATTGGTTGTGTATATGTGTATATGATACGCGCGTACGAACGTTACGTGTACGAGAGTGATAAATAGTCTGTTGGGTCCGGTGTTATATCACACAAATGTACTGCTTTTACTCTTGCTTTGGTTAAAACTCTGATTTCCCGAACCGGTCCATTTTTCCCTCGGCTGCGCCTTGGGAAAATAGAACGCTCAGGGGATCACCGCGGGAGTGGTATATTTAACCATTATCACTCTAAGCAGTCAGTATTTGTATATTATATGGTTGTTTAAATTTGGGTGTTTTGCTTTTCAGGATCAGCTGTTGGCATCTCGTTTGTGATAACCAAGCAGCTAATTGGATGTTATTTTAATAAGTCTGTCACAACAGCTTACGGTTTTGCCGGTCTGGGTAACTCGATCGCGTTCGTGGCGTTTGTGCCCTTGATAAAGCTATTCCTAGATACCTACGGCTGGAGGGGAACAATGCTACTACTTGGGGTATTGTTACTTCATCTCGCTGTCATTGGAGCTCTGATGAAACCACCTGCAGCTAGTGGGAGTCAAGATGGTTATGAGGCAGCTCTCACAGACGAGGAGCAAGAGACCGGGGACGATGATGTAGTACCAAGCAACCGCTTTTGCTGTTCTTGTTTTACCAAAGTCTTCTCATTTGCTAGAGATATATTCCAGCTTGAATTGTTCTCATCTCTATCATTCTGGCTGGTTTTGTTTGTGTTCATTATGATGGATATTACACATTCTGCTTGGATAATATACTATGTTCAGTACACTACTGTGTCGAAAAGATTCACACTTGAAGACGCGTCACATTTTGTTGTCGCCTTTGGATTCGGGAGAACAATATCTTCCATTGTAATCGGTCCATTGTTTCAAGCTGTGCAGGTTGTCAGCGCTTACGTATGGCTTGCGGGAGCTTTACTTATGGCCGCCATGTATTACGGTGTCGATCCATGGTTGACGTCTTATTGGCCGATTATGGCGAGTACTTTCTTGTACGGAATCGCTACATCATCGGCTTCCATACTAATAGATGTTGTCAATAAGGAGATATTCGGTAAAGAACGGATGGGCCATGCGGTAGGATTGTTTGGACTGTTGTCAAGTGTGACGTCACTCCTTCTGTTATATTTTCCAGGTGAGTTTTTGTTCGCGTCTTCAGTGAAAACACTATCAGAATGCAACTTCAATAATTCAAAACAAGGGCGGAGAAATTTGGAAGTGTTAATACTACTTGTTATAGGCAGTGGACACTATTGGTAAATACTCAAAATATTTATTAGCCTAAAACCTTACTTGTTTACGAGACATTAATGGGGAGAGGTCGGTATTATAAAACATTGTAAGAAACGGCTCCCTCTGAAGTAATTTAGTCTTCGAGAAAGAAGTAATTTTCCATCAACTTGATTATCTCGAAATCAAGCATCTGATAGCACACCTCTTCGGGTGTCCATTATCGTTACAAGAAGATGCTTGTTCTTTTATTAACCTATGAATATTATAAGTTATCACACAAGCGCGAGTGGAATACGGAAAAATATAGCGCTTCTGTGTCCCATATCCATTGAGGTCGCAGGCCGAGTTGGATATGGGACGCAGACGCGCTATATTTTCCGTATTTCACTCGCGCGCGTGTGATAACGTATTTATCTTCAAGCAAACATGGCGCGTGACATAGAACACACAAGACGCATGGTAGTGATATTAGCCGTGCAATATTATACAAATATTGACTGCTTCGAGTGCTATGGTTAAAACTATGACTCCCGAGGTGATCCCCGGAGCGTTCTATTTTCCCAAGGCGAAGCCGGGGGAAAATAGAACGCTACGGGGATCACCGAGGGAGTCATAGTTTTTAACCATTGCACGCATAAAAGCAGTCAATATGTGTTTTATAACACCCCGAACATTTCTAATGACTGTACTGTTCTTATTACGTTACAGACCTGAATGCTACAATCCACGGACGACGCGAATACAGATTGCAAACACTTTTACTTACTGTGTTGCATTTAGTGTCGTGCAATCCGAAGTGGTTACAGACTATTAATTTATCATCCCAGTACACGCAACGGACGTCTTGGTATTGCACGCCATGTGCTAGTCTGTTGGACTAGCGCATGGCAAACCGACGCTCTACCACACGGCCGTCGTCTGGCAAAACTAAGACGTGTCATGTGACGCGCTCTAAACCAATGAGCAGGCAGAATACTTGCAAGGGGTGTTATAAAGGTTTTTATCACCACTCCATTCTGCCAATCTGATTGGAGGATTAGCGCATATTTGAAGATAATAACCGTTGGCATACAATGTTTGCATGATAACTTGTTAATAGAGGGCGCTTTACTGATGCTACAGCAACGTCTTTTGCAAACGACGCACAGTTAGTGTGAGACGCATCTTTGGAATGAATATCTTCGGTTCCTGTTAAACAACGAAAAAGCAGACCATTTAAACTTGTTGCAGACTGTTAAATGTTTTTGATAAATGAATTATGGTGACATTAGTTTTGGGTGACTAATTTCTCATGCTGACTTGACGTTTTACGTTGTGATTCTTTGTTTTGTGTTTACCCTCCAGGCTTGATATACGACTTAACTGGAGACTACACCGTGGTCTTCAGTCTAATGGCTGCTGTACAATCACTGACTGGTGTTGCGGCACTGGGTTTAGGCTGGAGACAGACACGCCACCCCTGTTCACCCCACTTAACCCAATAAAGCGTTTTGAGGCATTGCGGACGTGGTAGTGGAGCAATGTTTGGTTTGGGTGTACACGCACAAATCAGAGTCGTATACCATTGGACTGAGAGTTACACCAATTTGATATTCGGAGCCAAAAAACGCAAAGGCAAACTTGGGGACCAGACTAGTCTGCCCATTGGGTTGTGCAGCATTTGAAGAGTGGCGTCCAACAACCATGTGACAACAACAAAACTGGCCCTCCATGTCGCGACTCTCTCAAAACACAGCTCTGACACAAATTCACCCAAACCTTATAGTGTTGTAGCGTTGTGTCCGCAATATCTCAAAAAGGCTGAAAAGGATGATCTTTTCAACACCAGTATTATCAGAACCGGAGAATAAACAGTTCTCGCTTCTTTATTTGGGAGGCTCTATTAAATAAACAGTAATTCATAAATACCTCAGACAGCTTCGCTAGTCCTATTGGTGGAGAGCGCGTCACGAAGAGGGTGGGGGGGTAACGTTTAATATTGACCAGTGTTTATAACCGGTTGTGGGCGGATTCTCTGCGCTAGTCTTGGTGGAAGACGTTTCTTGTTACGGGCGATGCGGGAACTGTCGGTGAGCTGGCCGCGCTGTGTGTGAAAGGAAAACGAGAACGTTTGCACCAAAACTGTATGGCACGAACGGAACCTGAAACTGCCGGAAATAGGCGTCTCAGTCTTAACAATGCAACACGCGGACTTCGCACATGTACATACAGAGCTCAAGCACGTCGGAAACGGATAAGTTTTAAAGAGTTTCTAACTTTGATGCGCCTTTTAACCAAAAAGGCATTTATGAATGGGAATAAAAGAGTAGTAACTCGTTCTTTCACGGCCGATTAAAACCTTGCAGGGTCGTCGCCATGTGATAAATGCCCTCGCCTTCGGCTCGGGCCCTTATCACACAGCAACGACCCTGCCTGTTTTAAACGGCCGTGAAAGAACTCGTCGCTACACATTTATTCCCTTACTTATGAATATAATTTAAAACGCTATTTACTCGACAGCAAGTTATCAGGGTCCCTTGCTGAGTCTAGGCATGGTTGTACAATGCAACATTGTTTGACAAGATTTTCATGAGAACTTGACAGTAATGTTTGTTTTCCTTTTACACGAGGTACATTTCGAAAAATTATACAACCATGCTACAAAACAGTTGTGCCACATCACACGATATGCGCGACGCGCACAGCAATTCCTTATAAAGAGTTGATTACCCGATGGCCTAACCATTTTATAGGCGGAGGAGTGTTGTGTTGAAAGAAACCTTTGAACAATTATAACTGTTGCATTAATTTTACTTTTCGAACAAAAATGGTTGATGTTTTTGACCGAAAAGGTAAATATGGCTGGGAATGAAAGTATGTTGAATCGGTTTTCAACTACATGTAGTGGTTTGAACCCGCCGAGGCCTGGCTCTTGATAATTTTTACCTCGACTTCGTCTCGGTAAAATTATCAAGTCCAGGCCTCGGCGCGGGTTTAAACCACAAGTTGAAAACCTCTTCACCACACATTGATTCCCTTGTTCAAATCCCAAAACAATTTTTTTAGGGAACAAAACTATAATTGGAGGGGGAAAAAACTAAATATTTTGAAGGAACTAAATACTATTTCGAAAAGGAGAAAACACTATGACAACATATATTATCATATAGTCCTGGTTGTACAAAGTGTAGTTTCAAGGTATTGCTCGCTAGCCCAACGGACTCTTAAAGGCAGTGGACACTATTGGTAATTAATCAAAATAATTATTAGCGTGAAACCTTTTTTGGTGGCGAGTAATGGGAAGAGGTTGATGGTATAAAACATTGTGAGAAACGGCTCCCTCTGAAGTGCCATAGTTTTCGAGAAAAAGGTAATTTTCCACGAATTTGATTTCGAGACTTCAAGTTTAGAACTTGAGATCTCGAAATCAACTATCTAAACGCACACAACTTCGTGTGACAGGGTATTTTTTCTTTCACTATCATCTCGCAAGTTCGATAACCGATTGAGCTCAAATTTTCACAGGTTTGTTATTTTATGCATATGTTGAGATACACCAACTGTGAAAGCTATTCTTTGACAATTACCAATAGTGTCCACTTCCTTTAATTAAAAACTTAGATATGTTTTTCACATTATTATAGTTTATAACTTTTATATCGTCGTAAGTTTTATTGATTATGTTCGCTTACTTTTTAGTAATATGTTAATTTGTTTTTTTTTTTCTTAAAAAATTAATGCAGGGCCCAAATGGAAACCAATTATTTTCACAGATTTGGCTCACCCTATAGGTAAAGAGAGTAAATAAATAAACAACTTGTATCCACGTTATATAGGATAATTATTAGCCAATCATAATCAAACTTATCATGTCTTTTGTCAAATATCAATGTTTAACATAGCGGACCATGTTAGTTCACAACATTTCGAGGTACACTTGGGTGGATCATTGTTAAAAAGAAATGCCTGTATAACCAAAAGAGCGCCCAAATTTGAAAAGGCAGGGTTTCCCTTTAAAGACAGTGGACACTATTGGTAATTGTCAAAGACCAGTCTTCTCACTTGGTGTATCACAACGTACGCAGAAAATAACCAACCTGTGAAAATTTGAGCTCGATTGGTCGTCGGAGTTGCGAGATAATTATGAAAGAAAACCCTTGTAACACGAAGTTGTGTGCTTTCAGATGGTTGATTTAGAGACCTCAAATTCTAAACTTGAGGTCTCGAAATCAAATTCGTGGAAAATTACGTCACTTCAGAGGGAGCCGTTTCTCACAATGTTTTATACTATCAACCTCTCCCCATTACTCGTTATCAAGTGTGGTTTTATGCTAATAATTATTTTTAATAATTACCAATAGTGTCCACTGCCTTTAAATTCCCTGACGAAAACAGTGGCATGATTTATACCTGCGATATGAAAAAAAAAATAATAATCGGCTCGCAATGTATTTACAAAAATATCCTGAAAAGATCACTCAAATGCTTTTGGCCTATTTCAGATAATACTATTATTAACAAGTTTTTATATAGTGCTTGTCACAGTTGAAAGGTTGTCTGAACGCGCTTCCAACATTATTTCACTTGGCCTTCATTCATTCATTCCGTAAAGCAGTCTCAGCTCCCAGTGTGGATTATACAGATTTTGTCTACTCTTTCAAAAAGAGATAATAAATTCTTTAACGAAAACGATGGCAACATTTATACCTGCGATATTGTTTATAAGTAAAATTGCTCGATTTTATTTACACAATTAGAAAAAAAGTCTACTTGCACTTGTGTGTAGACAAATGCCCAGTCTGTAATCAAAGGATATACATAGTCTCGATGCTGAAGTTTTTAAATAGTGCTTTTCAGCATTTAAAACATTATTACCCCTGGGGTCGATTTCACGAAGCGCTACGAGGCGTCGTACCTCAAGTTACGATGTATACGCGTCGTAAACTTACGACGTGCTCCCCCATCGATTTCACGAAACTTACGATGCATTCTAGACGTCGCAAATACCTTGACAACGAGCTAAGGTACATCGTAACTTACGATCACCCAAAGGGTCGTCTTAACTCACGTTGCTCTAGTCTCAAAATGGCGTTAATGCTGCTTCTAGACATTACGCCGAGAAAGGTTGTTTCGTGACCGAAGATGCCCACTTGATACATTTACGAAATGGAATTGTTGGTTTATTGGGTTGAATTAGGGTTGAAAGGGTTGAATTAGAACACGACACAAAAGGTAAATTTAAATTAATAAGCATCGATAAAATGTTTAATTTGTTACTTATTACATGAACAATTTTAATTTATTTCTGTAAACTTACACAAGTACATGTACTCGACAAAACGCCAATGATTAAATATATAGAAGAGTTTGCGGTAACACCATGTAATAACAATCTCTAAATGCGTTGGGGTGGTTCTGAAAAGAACCGTTGGGTTAACTCGACGTTTCGATCAGTATGCTCTGATCGTCTTCTGGAGAATGCTGGACTCTGATGCTGCATGCTGCTTAAGTACTAGGCGGTGGATCAGCGGTGATGCACGAAGTCGGGAAATGATTAAAATCCCTTCAGCAGTAAAAGCAAACTGTCTAGCGCCACCATTCGTTTGCTCAAAAAACACGAAAAAACATAAACAAACATGGCGACGTTCACGCAGTGTCTTGTACATTTTGCGCGTCTGCGCCATTTCTTTCTCCTCTCTTCGTCTCTTGTTAAACGGCTGTTTCGTTATTACACCGCGTATTTGACATAAAACAGCCGTAGTGCGAAAAGGTCATCCTCGTTCTAAAACTTCGTTTTATATAAAGGGCATTTTCAATGCGTTGCGATGCGTCGTCGGTACGACGCGTTTCGTGAAATCGTTTATGCAGTACGTCGGAGCTACGATGCATCGCAGAGCCGCGATGCATCGTAAACCATACGATGCATCGGGCCTTAATTCATTCCGTAAAACCATCTCAACTTCCTGGGGAGTAAACAGTTTTTGTCGCCTGTTTCTAAAAACAGAAAATTATGTCATTATTCATGACGAAAAAGGTCATGAACGGTGGCAAGATTTACACCCACAATAATTATTGTTTATACAATGTATGATTTTATTTACATAATATTACAAGAAAACAAATCTGCTAGCACTTGTGTCAGGAAAAATGCTCTTGTCACTCAATCTGTTATCAGAAGTTGTACAGTCCTATAATGCTTTTGGCCTATTTCAGATAATAATAATACACTGTGGCGTGTCATGGCCGAGCGGTTAAGAGCACCGGATTCAAACTCAGGGCCAAATTTCATAGAGCTGCTTAAGCACAAAGTTTCGCTTAAGCGAAAAAATCCTTGCTTAGTAAAATCAGATTACCGGCCAAGACTCCGCTCAATTGTTATGCAAAGTAAACAACAGCTAAATACCAGTCACAGGGAATGTATGTGTCATGAAATTGTGGCCAGTAACATGTGTAAAACAGGCAAGCCATTTTCGTGCTTAAGCAAATATTTTGCTGAAGCAGCTCTATGAAATTGGCCCCTGGTGTTTGATCAGCAGAGTGTAGGTTCGAGTCCCGGTCGTGACACTTGCTACGTAAATTGGTGAGGTTGTTATTTCTGCTGTACCGGCCAGCCTTCGGACTGATGATACCCAAGCCTACATCCATATGGACTGTAAAAGGGATAACCCTGTTTCAGCACTAGGAGTAGGTGGCAACGGCCTCTGGAATAACAATAATTGTAGCCCACACATTGAAGTGGCCTTCCGGCTTTGTGGGTCTGGCGACTAGAAAACAGAAACAATACTTTTTTCGCACAAATCGCTTCCGAAAGCGCCTCCAGCATTATAACTACATGTCACTTAGACTGGGCCCCTGTCTTTATCCACAGTCAGATGTTCAGGCTACATGTCACCGGGCCTTAATAGAAGGCTTTGGAACACTAGGTGGCAGCAGACTTACCAGGTAAATTTCTATTGTTTATGTTGTTCTGAGAATGTGCAAACTACCAAGAACAATAGATTAGTTTACCCGGTATGTCTGCTACCACCAAGCGTCTCAGAAAGTCTCCTATTCATTCCTTAAAGCCAGTGTACACTATTGGTTGTTTAGTTAAATTGTTGCTTTCTCTTATATAAATTTGTTTATTTGTTTGTTTTGTAATACGCATTGAGAGTACTTGCAGTACTGAATTGCGCTATATAAGCATTTCTTCTTCTTCTTCTTCAATGTTTATACTATCAATCTCTCCCCGTTACTCGTAATCAAGAAAGGTTTTATGCTAATAATTATTTGGAGTAATTACCGATAGTGTCCACTGCCTTTAAACCATCTCAGCTCCCTGAGGAGTATAGATTTCATCAACTCGTTTAAAATAAAAAATGGCAACACATTCTATGTCTAAAACGTTGGCAATGCGAACATAGATCCCTAAGCCGATGAAAATGGCTAGTCAGACATGACGAGCAGCCTGAGATTTGAGTGTTGTTAGCGTCTCCAGTCTGGATTGCGAGCCTGCATAGTGAATAAATAGTAAAATAACAATGAAATCAGTAATATCCAAAAGCGCGTTTTCAATGCAGTGGGTATTTTGGCCGTGTACATCGTGCGTTTCCGATACTGTTGTGTAGTTTTGAAGTTTGTTTTGGCTGGTCAGGTGCTCGTTTACTATCATCAATCAAATTTTAGGAGGGCGGCCCGCGCCCTCAAAATGCGTGTTACAATTAAACAGACAACATCAGACACTTCATCGTTCATAGTGATTTTTTACAGCACTCGAAAATGCTATTTCAGCTTCGTATAGAGGGTTAATCTCGTTAATTATGCATTCAAGTATAAAAAAAAAAGAAAAAAAGGCAGCAACAATTAAGTTTTTATTTTATTTTATGTTATGCCTAATGTGTCATGCAGTGGAGGTAGCTTTTCACACATTATATCAGAACTGTAATTTTGTCTAGAGGTCAACCCTCTTAAGTATTATTCCACCTTCTTAGGTACTATTTTTGAGTAAGGTGGCCCTTGTTGTTGAAAGTTTGATCTTGCCGTATCAAGGTTTGTTGATGATCAAGCGTAATTGTTCAAAAAATGAAGCCCGGCTGCTTTGAACGCGTTATGCACTTTTCAATTGAGACTTTACAAGATGGTGGTCTTCATGGTTGGATTGCTGTGTTGGGTTTGTTTACATCCAAGATAACGTGGGGCGTTTTAGTCAAAGGGCCTGGGTAGTATGTTACTTACACTTCAAGGACAGTTCGCGGCAATTCAACCGTTAAGTGGCTGGTTTGTTATTTTATGCATATGTAGAGATATACCAACTGTCAGGGTTGTCTTTGACAATAACCAATTATAGTTGTCCACTGCCTTTAAATGACCAAACCATCTGAACTGTTATTAAGCGACGCCTTCGGGCTACTTCATTGAAGGCCATTCTATAACTACCGATGCATTAGTTTGTGTGTACAATTCGTTGTTAAACAAAACCACAAAAGCTAAGGGACCATGGATAAACTAAGAACGCGGCTGCCCGCGCGCAGACTCGTTCCAGAACGAGTCCGTCCCAAAATTGTCACGCGGCCGTCCCAAGACGGATTAAGCGCTCCAGTGATTTTTAAGGCCCCTCATTATCGAACTCTATTGTTGGTGCCTTTTGTTATTCAGTTTATGTGAACAAGGCGGCTCATAAGTAGCCAACAAAGGGGTGAAGGATTAGTGTTTGCCGTCTAGGAGGTCGTTCACACGCCGTACTAAAGTTGGTCTAAGTCCACTTAGACCGGTTCGGGTTCAACTTTTGTGCGTGTGAACGCAAATAAAGTTAGACCGGATCGGGTTTAAACCCCAAAACTTAAACCGTCCAGCGAGGCGGTCTAAGTCTAAACCGGTTCGGGTTTATCTTTTAACACTGCGTGTGGACAGAATGACATCCGGTTTTAACTCACAACGGACGACCCATTGTGTGGTTCAATGCACACGCCCGGGACCCGGAGTGCTTGAATACGGTTTCTGTTGCCTCTGATGCTGAAAAGCACCGAGTATTTATATTACTTTCTTGCCGCTTACCGAGTTGGCGAAACCCTCTCGATCGGTGTATGCAGTTTAACACAGGCCCACGCCAATGATTTATTAAATTCTGAAACAAAATTATATTTTCCAAGCTTTTTTTGTTGAGTGTCCTATAATAAATTGAAACTGTTTTCCATGCGTATACTACGAGCGCAGAGAAGAAGCATATTTTGTAATGCTTCTCACATGTACAGCGCTGCCATCCCATAGTGATCACTCTCTGATATCCCATAGTTACCATCACCGATCCCGTGGATGTGCCTTTCTATTGCCGTCACCGTTACTAGCGTGCTGTACTTTCAATCTAGGAGAATGAACTGCAGTGGGCGCGAGGCTGTGTGTAGGGGAAATTCCCTACGCCAGCAATATCACCACGTTGTTGGGAAGTTGGGAAAATACTGCAAAGTACATGTATTTACGTAACTTGCACGTGTGTAGTTGTGTTTATGAACGAATCGGAATAAAAATCGCGGCACCAGCTTTTGAGAGATCGCAACTTCCAATCGATTGAAGTACAAACTAATAGTATTTATTAAATTGGAAACAGTGGTATAAAACAAAACACAAAAATGAAACGTATTCTGTTTCATGGAATATGGACAATATTTGGGTGAGTTTTCTCGGCGGTTTGTATCAGTATTTTGTTTGTTTAAAAAAGTAATTTCGAGTCGTGTTCATGTTTGTTTTAAGTGCCCATATCCTCCCAACGGTAAAACTGTTACCGCGTTCGATTGAGCCATTTGTATCCAATAATTATGCCCTGTCTGATCATCCAGGGCATGGGGATCTCGGCATACTCGGTGCGTGAATCTGATGAATAAAACCGGATGTTAGAGCAACGGGGTCGCGTCTACTTTGACCTCTTAAAACCGAAGATAAACCGGATCGGGTTTAACTCTGTGCTGTCTGAACGCAATGGGTTTTTATTTTTACGACCACCCCCCGCTGCTCGTAAAAGTTAGACCGGTTCGGGTCTAAGTTAGTACGCTGTCTGAACATACCCTTACTCCGGTAGATACCAGACAACCGGGTTCGACAGATGAACATGTACGGCCAACCCTAGAGTTTTCCCAAAGCTATGCTAGTACCATGAAACATTAGTTGAACCGGCAGTATTTTTATCACATGTGCGGAGTTTGCATTCCCATCGTTGTATATCTGACGCATCAAAATCCCAGTAGTAAAATAATAATAGTCTACAGAACGAAGTCCGACTCGAGGAGTTACCGGCACAAATGAACAAGATCTTTGTTTTGCATGCTGTGGTAACAAGAAATAATACTTGTAGCAATAATAATAAGAACAGTGGGCTAGTTTGCTTAGGTCCGTCAGAAGAAAGAAAGATAAATCGGTAGCGGATAGGAATTATTTCAAGACATGTACACGAGAAGTTTACTTGTAACACCACATCTTTTTATTTTTACATTTCTTTTCTTTGTCACGGGAATTATTATAAAAACATGTACATTATTACAATTTCAGCTAATGTTTTGATCAAAGCCTACCAGTAGTTTTTAATATCGATAGTCTCACAAATACTTTAAATATTCTTCATTAACTTTACACAAAAAAAAATCCTTCAAATTTACAACTCTGTACACAACCAACTATATAATTTTGTATTGTAAAAAAATTAAAAATGTACAATAATATTTAATGTCTACGTCGGTTTATAATTTCCGACTACCATTAGGCTTGTTATGGTACCTAATTTACAGCAAGTAGGTTAATTCTAAACAAACAGATTACTATCTTTATACATTACTTCTTTACAAATGAACACTGGGCTGGTTTGTGGTAGCACCACATGTGTGAGTATTTATACATTATAATAGATTTTAAACTTGCATCGGGGATAAAGAATATTAATTTTGGTTTTTACCCATACACCGATGTGTGTTAGCACTGTATACTCAGTACTTTTCCCGAGTCCCGTGAAAAAATATCACAGGCTCACCCGAGTAACATGCCTGTGATATTTGTTCACGGGACTCGGGAAAGTACTGAGTATATAGTGCTAACACACATCGGTGTATGGGTAAAAACCAAAATTAATATTTATACATTACTATTTAAAAATTACAATTTTAATTCTTTTAAACTCAAGTGGGTGATGGCAATCAGCAGAGCCAAGGTTTTTTTTTCCTCCATGCACCATGTAGTGTGCAGTGAGCACTTCAAGAAGGGTGACTACATGTACTTATTACATGGCCATTCCGATAGGCCTAGTCTAAACTCTTTGCTCGATTAGCTCTTGTCAGGGGCTCACCCGAGTAGGCACCGCGGGCTCGACCCAGGGAAGCCAATCGATCGCACCCAGATATACGTAGTCAAATTCTACACCAACATTACATGCAAGTTCATACACGTGCATGCACCGTATACAATGATGAGTTCGATTAGCTTCCCTGGGTCAACCCCGGTCTGCCCCCGGAACGTTCGACAAGTTTGACGTCACTCCAGGGGGCTCACCTGGATCAGTCCCAAATGCCCCCTGCTTGTGGAGTGGGTCACTTGGGGCTGGCCCGAGGTAGGTGCATGACGTCATCACAAGAGGGCGAGTGTGATCGTTCCATTAGCTCTTGTCATGGGCACATCCGAGTGAGCACCGCAGGCTCGACGTACCCAGGAAAGCTATCGAACGCAAACACTACACACGTACGTGGACACAGCATGCAGACGACCGAAAGTAAGCTTTCCAAAAATGTGTTTTTAATGGTCGTCCGAGGTGACCTCAGACCAATCGAAACAAACCCAGCTACGGTAGCTTTAAGTCACAGCATTCATCCAATTAGTATCATTGTGCAGACCTTTCTTTTGCAAAGTTATAGCCCAAGTTTGTTGCCTAACCAGATTGGTCAATATGGAAAGCCATGGGTGCAAATCAAGAAAAGATCGCTAATTTTGGAAACAAGATAACAAAATTCACTGGAAAAAAAAAAATATCTTACTATGAGAGGTATTTTATTTAATAGGAGACTTTGGGACGCTTGGTGGCAGCAGACTTACCAGGTAAAATCCATTGTTCTCGGTAATGTGCGCAGTCTCAGAACTACGTAAACAATGGTAATTTACCTGGTAAGTCTGCTGCCACCTAGTGTTCCAAAGTCCCTTATTGAAAGTTTATAGAAAATGTGTAATTGTGGTAAAACAGCTGTTTGTACGATTGAGTGTTTGCTAACATTCGGCCGACCATGCCAACCAAGGCGGTCTGTTTGTCAATAAAAGTAAGGTATATCCTTGGGGATAACGACTGGAGCCTAGTCTACTCATTCCTATCGCATGCATTGGAATGGACAAGCCGATTATTTTTAGGCTTCGTCACAGTACCAAATACCGCTACCAAACAGTTAAGGGCACGGCAAATTGAATTGAATCAACTAGGTGCAATGAAAGGGAAAACGGGCTATTGTTACCCAATACCACATCACCACAAGGCCGAATGGGTCAATTCACAATGGTGAATAACGCTACGTAGTGATAATGGCAGAGGAAACCAAATTTCTTTGACCTCAGTTTGTGTTCATCCTGCAGCTTCCCTGTCATTGCAAATGATGCATAAAGCTGGCTTTTTAAGATGTCGTAAGGCAATTATAATAATAATACCAAAACTCCTATAGTGCTCTCTAATCATGTTGAAATGCTCTAGGGCGCTGAACATTTCAATATGGACAATCTAAAAAATAAAAATAAAATAAAAAACAGAATTATATTAACGGGAGTATACATTCTTGAAAACATTAAACCAGTTAGTAAACGAACTCAACAAATACAATTCCTGAAGTATTAAAAATACAATTTCTGTAATGGAAGTCAAGCCCACGCCATGCCCGCATCAATGAGACAAATAAAGTCCAGCAGAAGCATTGCGGGTCCTGGGTTGGGTTCAATTAATTCTGGCTGTGACATTTTTTTTTTCTTCTCATTTTAAGCTCGTGAAAGTATACGAGTGTACAGTGCTAAATAGTTGAATCCAACACTTGAATGAGTTTGTTGAGTGACTAGCACTTTGGAAATGTTTGATCCAGTCGTTTTATTTTTGCGTGTGTGTTAAATCTAGCATTTTAAATTTCTGATCCAACGCAAAAAGGGGTTAATTCATTAATTGAGGTGTTATTTCAACATTTCTAAAGAAAATCTTTTTAATTGTTGGATCAGCTTTTTAAACGTATAACTGGCACTTCTAAGCACACAACTTAAAATGCTGGATTCAACACTTTCAAGTGTAGTGACTAACCGATGTCAGAGAGATCAGAGAGAAGTTTGAGAGAGATCAGCCAACTAGGTCGCGAGAAAATAGTGAAGAAATAAAAAACGATTACACATAAATTATTGCATGACATTGATGACAAAAAAGGAAGAATAAAACGCCCACTGAGCGATAACTCTATAGTTATTTCTCATCAAATATGACATTTCAGAGACAAACATTTGAAGGGATGTTTTCAACTATCATCATCATTAGGCCGTGTAGTTTGATGTAAATCTGTGATCTTCACGATTTTGTTTCTTACCAATTCTGTAACATTCCTTAAATTATAACTGTTTGGTTAATATTTGGCTCACGAGCAAAACTGTGTCTGTATCTAAAGCGCATGTAATGCCACTTTAAAGGCAGTGGACACTATTGGTAGTATCTCAAAATAAATAAATATCAGCATAAAACCATAATTGGAAACAAGTAATGGGGAGCTGTTATATTACATTATGAGAAACGGCTCCACCTGAAGTAATGAAGGTTTCGATAAAGAAGTAATTTTCCACGAATTTGATTTCGAGACCTCAGATTTAGAATTAAAGGTCTCGATATCAACCATCTAAACGCACACAACTTCGTGTGACAGGTGTGTTTTTTCTTTCATTATTATCTCGCAACTGCGACGACCGATTGAGCTCAAACTTCCACATGTTTGTTAGTTATTCTATGCATATGTTGAGATACACCAAGTGAAAAGATTGGTTTTAGACAATTACCAATAGTGTCCAATGAATTCAATGTGTCATAGTTGCACGAGCTTTGAAAACGTTCATTGTAAAATTCAACGAACCAGTTAACAATTTCGTCGTATGATACAAGTACATGGCACTGTTGTCGTACAACGAAGTTTAATTGTTAACTAGGGATCAAGTTATTTGTTGACCATATGATGGGTTAGTAAACAATTTGTATTATATACCTGATACATAGATTATCAATGTCTGAAAAGCCTTGCGCACGGCAGTCGAACTATTCACTCCGAAAAAAGACCGCCGCTGTATAAAAACCCACCCGTATTCACTGTGCGTTACATCGCACGACACGATGCCCCCGTACACATGCGGTTAGTGGTACGAGTGCGGATGACTAAGTGTGCACAGTAGTCGTACGATGTGACAGTGTCTATACTGGTGGGTCATCCGGTGTGATTGCACGCACCACGCACAGGGTATACGGGTGGGTTTACAGCGGCGTCTTTTCGGAGCGAATATTGCGACTGCCTTGAGCAAGGCTAATGTCTGAATGGTTGAAAATGGAGTCATTGAAAGAGCCGGGGCCTCTTCTATACTAAGTGCTCCCATCCTCTTCCCGCCCAGAATTTTGCCACCAACGGTTGTCGTGGCCGAGCGGACAGGAGCACCGAACTCAAGCTCTGATGCTTCTGTTCAGCAGAGTGTGGGTTCGAATCCCGGTCGCGACACTTATGTCCCTGAGCAAAATACTTTACTATAATTGCTTCTCTCCAACCAGGGGTAAATGGGTACCTGTGAGGACAGAGATGGTTCATGTGGATGGTTTAGCTTAGTGTGATACATATTTGATGGCACAGGCTAAATACTCCCAAGGGAGCTGAGATGGTTTAAGGAATGGAATGGCCCAGTGATCAGGGTAATAATGTTTGAAGCGCTTGAAGGTACACGTTTGGTAATTACTCAAAACAATCGTAAACTTAAAACTGACTTGGTAATGAGCATTGGAGAGTTGTTGGTAGTATAAAACATTGTGAGAAACGGCTCCCTCTGAAGTAACATACATTTTAAGGAAAGGTAATTTCTCACTAAAATAATAAAAGACTTCTAGCCAGAAGTCTTTTAATCATATCTGAAAGCACACAAATTCAGAGGTGTTTTGGTTTCTCTCATAATTTTCTCGCAACTCCGGCGACCAATTTAGCTCAAATTTTCACAGGCTTGTTGTTTGCTGGGACACAACAAGTGACAAAACTGGTCTTTGACAATATTACCAAACGTGTACCCTCCCTTTAATACATAATGTTTAAGGCGCCATAGAAAAACCAAATAATATTGATATTATTACTATTATTATTATTTACACCTGCTCCCGATATGGTAATGCAGATAAACTTCTTCAAATGGATGAATCGGATGACCTTCGAGCGTGTTTCTGCCTCCAGTATAACCACAGTACAGCAACAACAGTCATTGATTGTACACCAGCCATTACACTGAAAGCCACGGTGTGGTCTCCAGTTAAGTCGTAAATCAATCCTGGAGGGTATACAAAACAGCAATTACCATTATATTAAAAACAATGCATAGATCACAGGCAAGTACAATAACATGTACACTGTAATCTAGGCCGTTTTCACACAAGTGCACTTTAGCAAGGGTCCCTTGCTAAATTGTAGCATGGTTGTAAACATGTTCCTCGAGTGAAATACCAACTTTTATTTAGTTTGAATAAATGTTGAATCGGGGATAACAAATATTAATTATGTTTTCCACCCTGTATTTTTGCACTGTATACTCAGTACTTAACCGAGTTCTTTGAAAAAGAATGCTTGTGTGTGATTGTTTTAAGAACTCGGGTAAAGACTGAGTAAACAGTGCTAACACACATCAGTGATGGGTAAACAACCAACATGAATGGACAACTGAAGTTGTTTCTAATGTCCGAGTTTTCTTGCAAAAAACTTCAGATTTGGATGTCGAGGTCTCAAAATCAAGCATCTGAAAGCACACAACTTCGTGTGACCGGGGTGTTTTTTCTTCCACTATTATCTCGCAACTACGACGACCAATTGATTTCAAATTGTCACATGTATGTTATTTTGGGCACCACGACAATTGGTGGTGCCTTGGGTTTATTTTCAGGCCTGCACAGCTCAACAAACAAACTATCAAATCACAATACGTTTTTAAAGGAACAGAAGCCCTTTATATAATCCTACATAGACTGACAAACCTGTTGAAGTTTGAGGACGATCAGCCATCCGGGTCATGAGAAAATAGTGAAAACACAATTATACATTTTTTTTTTTTTTTTTTTTTTTTTTTTTTTTTTTTTTTTTATAAGAAAGACATAAAGTCTAACTGCCCTATATATACCTCGCGGTATATGAAACGTTAAAAACACATACCGTTGAGAGAAAGAGTATCACTGTTCTTAGTGTGCATAGAATGAGTGTGACGACTAGTTATATGAGATCTAGACATTGTACATACTCGGCACGAAGGGAAGAAAAAATAAAAAATTAGTAAGATCTTGATAGGAGAGGTTGGGTCTTGATAGAAGAGGTTGGGTCTTGATAAAAGAGGGTGAAGACTGGTCCTTGACATTAACCAATTGTGTCCGATGTAATTGTCAAAGACCAGTCTTCTCACTTGGTGTATATCAACATATGCATAAAAAAAAAAAACATGTGACAATTTAAGCTCGATTGGTCGTCGGAGTTGCGAGATAACTATACGAAAGACACAAACACCATTGTCACATGAAGTTGTGTGCTTTTAGATGCTTGATTTCGAGACCTCAAATTCTAAACTTGAGGTCTCGAAATCAAATTCGTGAAAAATTACTTCTTTCTCGAAAATTATGTCACTTTAGAGGGAACCGTTTCTCGCAGTATTTTATACTATCAACCTCTCCCCATTACTTGTACCAAGTAAGGTTTTATGCTGATAATTATTTTGAGTAATTACCAATAGTGTCCACTGCCTTTAACTTGGCAAAATAATTGTACATGTTAGTGTTCTCGCTTTAGACATTGATTCAGAACTCACCTGGCAAATACAAGAGCAGAAGTGATGCCGAACCTGACACGACTCCCAACCATCCAAATACGTGGCCCATCTGTTCTTTATCGAATGTCTCTTTAACTACTACATCTGAAAGTGTAGAAACCGTTGATACGGCGTTCCCAAACACGAAAGCATTAACAATAATCGACAAATAAGACGTCAACCATGGATCGACAGCATAGTAAACTGCAACCAAAAGCAGAGCACCAGCAAGCCAAATGTGCGTGCTGACAACCTGCACAGATTGGACTAACGGACCAATCGCAAAGCAAGCTGTTAGTCTCCCGATTCCAAAAGCGAAAAGGAATTGTGATGCGTCTTCCAGCGTGAATTGTTTAGACATTGTGGTATACTGTACATAGTATATTACCCATCCAGAGTAAATCATATGCCAACCAGAATATAAGGCCACAACCAACCAGAATGATACGGAGGAGAATAAACCAATCTGGAATGTATCTCTAGCAAATGAGTACAGGGGGTTAAAACAAGAACAACCACATCGGTTTCTCGGTGCCAATTTGTCTTTTCCGGTCTCTTGCTCCTCGTCTGTGTGAGCTGCCTCATAACCATCTTGACTCCTACTAGCTGCAGGTGGTTTCATCAGAGCTCCAATGACAGTGAGATGTAATAATAATGCTCCAAGTAGTAGCATTGTTCCCCTCCAGCCGTAGGTATCTAGGAAGAGCTGTATCGATGGCACAACGGTCAGGAAGGCGACAGGGTCCCCTAGACCCGCCACGCCATAGGCTGTTGTGACAGATTTACTAAAATAGCTTCCAATCAGATGCTTCGTTACCACGAATGATATGCCTAACGCTGATCCTGAAAAGTAAAAAAAAAAAAAAAACATTTTAGCCACCACAAACGAGTGATACACGAGGTGAAAACACAGTCAAATCACCAATACGTATCAGTCAAAAATCAAACATGGCATTTTATTTTATTACATGAACGCATTTGGTGAGTTTATTCTTTGAGTTGTTTTTTGCCAAACAGCATGTACATGGGAAATGTTATTGTGATGGTAACGATAAGAGTTTCATTTACCTGTAAATACGGTAAGGATGAAGGTCATGACGTAAACACTGGATAGGAATGACGCAGTTATCATGGAGATACCAGCAACTAATCCACTCACTGTCACCACAGTCCTGGCGCCAAATCTCTCCTTAAGTGGCGTAGCTAGTATACCTGTTCGAAAGGAGCAAATGTTAAAGAAAGCAGGGTAAGGGTGAATGTGGTTGCATATAAACTGGATTGAAATGACGCAGTTATCATGGAGATACCAGCAACTAATCCACTCACTGTCAACACAGTCCTGGCGCCAAATCTCTCCTTAAGTGGCGTAGCTAGTATACCTGTTCGAAAGGAGCAAATGTTAAAGAAAGCAGGGTAAGGGTGAATGTGGTTGCATATAAACTGGATTGAAATGACGCAGTTATCATGGAGATACCAGCAACTAATCCACTCACTGTCAACACAGTCCTGGCGCCAAATCTCTCCTTAAGTGGCGTAGCTAGTATACCTGTTCGAAAGGAGCAAATGTTAAAGAAAGCAGGGTAAGGGTGAATGTGGTTGCATATAAACTGGATTGAAATGACGCAGTTATCATGGAGATACCAGCAACTAATCCACTCACTGTCAACACAGTCCTGGCGCCAAATCTCTCCTTAAGTGGCGTAGCTAGTATACCTGTTCGAAAGGAGCAAATGTTAAAGAAAGCAGGGTAAGGGTGAATGTGGTTGCATATAAACTGGATTGAAATGACGCAGTTATCATGGAGATACCAGCAACTAATCCACTCACTGTCAACACAGTCCTGGCGCCAAATCTCTCCTTAAGTGGCGTAGCTAGTATACCTGTTCGAAAGGAGCAAATGTTAAAGAAAGCAGGGTAAGGGTGAATGTGGTTGCATATAAACTGGATAGGAATGACGCCGTTATCATGGAGATACCAGCAACTAATCCACTCACTGTCACCACAGTCCTGGCGCCAAATCTCTCCTTAAGTGGCGTAGCTAGTATACCTGTTCGAAAGGAGCAAATGTTAAAGAAAGCAGGGTAAGGGTGAATGTGGTTGCATATAAACTGGATTGAAATGACGCAGTTATCATGGAGATACCAGCAACTAATCCACTCACTGTCAACACAGTCCTGGCGCCAAATCTCTCCTTAAGTGGCGTAGCTAGTATACCTGTTCGAAAGGAGCAAATGTTAAAGAAAGCAGGGTAAGGGTGAATGTGGTTGCATATAAACTGGATAGGAATGACGCAGTTATCATGGAGATACCAGCAACTAATCCACTCACTGTCACCACAGTCCTGGCGCCAAATCTCTCCTTTAGTGGCGTTGCTAGGATGCCTTTTGTTTAACAAGAACAAAAAGCGTCAATAATAAATAACTTAAATGGTCACGTTATAATACAAATAACAATGTCGAAATATTTTAAAGCGCACGTCTCTACCAAAAAATATACTCAAGGCGCTGAGTATATACAAGCTTTCAGAAATATAGGTTATTGCAGTGATGAATTCTGAGACCCAATTATTTAGCATCTAAGGGTTTTCAATGTGCTATCGGTGAGACCTGGACTCTGAGAGCCGATCTAGAGAAGAGAATACAGGCCACAGAAATGAGATGCTACAGGAAGATTCTTTGCATTTCCTACAAAGACCATACCACCAACGAGGAGGTACGGACCAGAATCAGGCAAGTCATTGGACCCTACGAAGATCTCCTGACCACTGTGAAAAAGCGTAAACTAAAGTGGTATGGGCACATTTCACGATCATCGGGACTTGCTAAGACTATCCTGCAAGGCACTGTGCCAGGAGGAAGAAAGAGAGGCAGACAGAGAAAAAAGTGGGAGGACAACATCATCGAGTGGACGGGTCTGACGCTGAATGACTCCCTGAGAAAGTCTGAAGATCGAAAAGGGTGGAGGAAACTAACTGACAAATCTTCAAGGGGTGCCCCCACGGTCAGAAGACTACGGGATAGATGAGATGATGAGATGATGATCGGCACATACAGCAGCCACAGCCATGAACATCGAGCGAACCCCTATTCTTTTCGATAGTGCACTGGGACGAAAGCCTTTGGTCCTCTGTGTTGTGTAACGCATGTAAAAGACACCAGTGCACTTTAATCGAAAATATAAGGAGCTCGTCCAGGTGTTCCTGGCTGTGGTTGTTGTATGCGCCTTAGCACCTTGTAAACCCTTGTAAGTTGCTACTTGGGTCTCAGAATCCATCACTTCCATAAAAACCTTTACAAAAGCCTCGGTCACAACCCACCGTGCGTGTATTTTGTCCGTACGTGTTTTGGGGAGGCCACGGCCGCCACGTTTTTCTGCAAACGTGGGGAGGGAGTGGCAAGAGCAGGGAGGAAGTACGTCAACGCACGTCACTGGCACGGTCTGCGCAAGGTGTAAGTACGTGGCCCGCACGCCACGCCATGGCCGTGAGCGGTTGCGTGCATCGTACGTTGCTCACGTGGTAAGTGAGTTGTACTTGCTTACAGCGTGCTTACAACGTACGCTCATCTTGCGATTGCCACGTTGTCGTACGGAGGCCGTACTTTTCACGTGCTGGTCACGTACGGTGTCCATACTCACTCGCATGTTGTAAGTGTGTGCAAGTGCGACGAACGTGAGTTTTTCGCCCGATAACAGGGTTTACAGAAGGTAGTGGTGAAAGACTTCTCTTGAAATATTATTCCATGAAATGCTTTACTTTTTGAGAAAACAGTAAAACAATATAAATTCTCGTTAGCGAGAATTACGGATTTATTAAACACATGTCATGACACGGCGAAACGCGCGGATACAAGGGTGGGTTTTCCCGTTATTTTCTCCCGACTCCGATGACCGATTGAGCCTAAATTTTCACAGGTTTGTTATTTGATATAGAAGTTGTGATACACGAAGTGTGGGCCCTGGACAATACTGTTTACCGAAAGGGTCCAATGGCTTTAAATAAAATAAACAAATACCTTCTATACATTCCTAGAAACATACCTTCCATTTTGCAAGTGATAATGTATGATACAAAGATATGAAAGCAACGGATGAATACGCGTCAAAACTTCAAAGTGGATTCACTCAGAATGCACTTTTTCCTGATTCGTCACTATGAGAAAAACGCGACGATATCTCGTACCGCACATGCCGTGTCCATAGATATAGAATAGAATAACTAGATCGGCTGCGTGTACATACGCGGGTTCTGGCCTGGGGGCTGCCATTGCCTATCTCCCGTGTACATTTTCTGTGCGTTGCCGTCAGCACGTGACTTGTTGCCGTCAGCACGTGACATTTAGCGCGTCAAAGGCCTATCTCCCGTGTTCATTTTCGCGCGTCACCTTATGAACGTGACATTTTTACCGCGTCCATGGAGAACATTTTTTTTTTCTACACAGGCAATGGCGGGTATGTACGCGCGGCCGATCTAGTTATTTTAATTCTATATCTATGGCCGTGTCTCGTGGGTGGGCTGGTGCAACCCCAGGCGCTATGAACTCTCAGCTTGCGGGTCTCGCCGTGAGCTTGGGAGGGGTCGGGAGATGATCAATGCTTGTCATCGCGGGTTTGTCTGTCGGTACACCTCGTGTCGATTCCATTTTTTCTTATGATCGCAACGTTCCAATATAATGTTCTGTTTTGTTTCATGGCTCCTAATTTCTTTTTGTTAGGAGTTTTCAGGTAATTAAAAAAGATTGATGATGTCAAAACTTAGGAATACCGCATTTTGTTACATTGACAGTGTTATTGTGTGAGTAGCTTTAAAAAAAAACGTTCCATACGCAGCTACATTTATGTTCCACAATACCCAGCACGCTTACGTTCCAAAATATGCTAACGTTCTAAAACAAATGGTTACGTTCCAAAAGATATGGTTTTCAATCCTGAGTCAAGTTAAGCTTACGTTCCATACGCAGCTACATTTACGTTCCACAATACCCAGCTACGCTTACGTTCCAAAATATGCTAACGTTCCAAAACAAATGGTTACGTTCCAGAAGATATGGCTTTCAGTCCTGAGTCAAGTTAAGCTTACGTTCCATACGCAGCTACATTTACGTTAAAATTTAATTTGAATTTGGCTGGTAATTAGTTTCTTCTATGCAATACTGTTTTGTGGTAAGCAATTGTTTGCACCACTATACAGGCATTATGAAATTGGGTCCTGCCACGTCGGGGGCACGTAACGCCACGATCGCAATCCAAACTGCCTCATAACTATGCGGTAGTAGTAGGCCTAGTTTATTGGGGCCAGGATTGCTTTATTGACATGTCACTGTCCCTTCATATTCTGGGTTAATTTATTTGTGTTCTTCGTGACGGTCTGTTGATGTACGTCGAAGCACGAAGGTCTACCTCCATCCATCGTCGAAGGATTTGCCTGCTCCGTATATGGTATATTTATGTTGGTTTTCCGTTTATAACACATGGATAGACTGGATCCTTATGCTGCGTCATAGTAAAACGTTGCTATAAACAAAGCACCAGTCTACTTGCAATATTGTGCGACAATGTCACGAAGGTTTGACAGTTGCAACGGCTGGAAACACGTATACGCTGGCCTTTTACCGCTTTGGTTTGTTTTGGTATTTTTCGCTAATTACGTGACATTTTGAAGATTTTTTTTACAGCAACCATCTATAAAAACATTATTTATGATTATACACCCCTAAATTACGTAAACGATGAGCCGGTGTGTCCCTTTAAAGGATTCGGGTACTTTTTCAAAATGTCCACAGATTTACATTTAACTTACAGGGTTTGAAGATAATGGTAGTGGAAAGCTTGTCTGTAAATATTACAAAATAAGGTTGTGTAGTTTTTGAGAAACGAGTAAAACAAGTCGCAAAATAGTTTCGGTCTCATGAGACCAAAATTATTTTAGCATGTAAAATCCCCTTAACCAGTTATGATATTATACCAAAACCATAGCTTAACTGGTTAATACGTTTTTACATGCTAAAACTGAGACGAAAATTATTACTTTTACTCATTTCTCAAAAACTACAGCACCTCAGTAAGTAAAATTTCAAGGGAAGCTTTCTACTATCATAATCTTTAAACTGTGTAAGTTTTATGTATGTCTGTTGACATTGCGTTTTTCGTTAGGAAAAAGTACATATACCCTTTACGTGCTAACGGTGGACTGTACTCACCAACATAAGAACATGAAGAACCAAAGAAATTAGTGTGTAACCCAAGAAGGACCAACCTCCATGCCGTAGCCCCAATATTAAACCCAACTTACCTAATATCTCAAAACCCGCGCTTACAAAAGCAACCATCCAGCCAATTAACCAAGTCGAAGTGTCGAACTGTTCTTGTAGTGTAGGTAACATCATACCCATACCTTTTACTAAGACAGCCCAGGCTATCTTGGCCGTAAATAAACCCAACACAGCAATCCAACCATGAAGACCGCCCTCTCGAAAAATAGCAATTGATGAGTTTAAAACTCGCTCTAAACATACACGAACCATCATAGAATGACCCAACAGTATAATATGATCGACTTATGGTTCAATATTGTGGACGACATCAACTCAGTTCCAATGTGTATTAAGTGCACCCACTGATAACAACCATAGGGGATAGTCACACCAGGCGTTTATTAACATACACATACTGCCGATGCCGAGCACAACAACACTTAACGGTGCATTGAACATCAAGCACGGTTGGGTTTCTGCAAATTTAACAAGTCTTTTTGTAATGACTGTGTAACTATGAAGCTTATTGAATGGGAGAGACAGGCACACTTGACTAGTGCCCTTTAGATTCGTCTGATTGCGGCCTTACCTCCCGTAATAAACGTTAAGTTGAAACCAACGGTTCTACTTCAGAACCACCCCGAATCTAAGAGATATGGTGTTTTTACGGTGTTCCATAATATGTGCATTTTTTTTTTCTTGGCGCATTATTTTTCCCGTCGCATTTTTTTCTGGCGCAATTTTTTTAATTGGAACACCATATTTTACCGCACACCTTTTCATATTGAAATAATTATATCGTTACCCGGGTGTGATCCCTGGCTACACGGCAGTTTGTGGTTTAATGGCTTCTGACAGGCACCCCCCGAACAAAGATATTGACAAAATTGGGAGACCACCAACATAGGGCTAGATAGCTCAGTTGGTAGAGCGCCGGCACGTTAAACCGGAGGTCGTTGGTTCAAATCCCGCTCTAGTCATTTTTTCTTTGTTCAATCCTAAATCATTTAAAAATGTACCCAGTCAGTTTCCCTTGTGGTTTATTATTTGATATCTGATATAAAAAGTCGCATCCCCTTAAGGTGATCCCCCGTCTGCCGCTTCCCAGGTTGTATCGTTACCCGGTGTGATCCCTGGCTACACGGCAGTTTGTGGTTTAATGGCTTCTGACAGGCACCCCCGAACAAAGATATTGACACAATTGGGAGACCACCAACATAGGGCTAGATAGCTCAGTTGGTAGAGCGCCGGCGCGTTAAACCGGAGGTCGTTGGTTCAAATCCCGCTCTCGTCAGTTTTTCTTTGTTCAATCCTAAATCATTTAAAAATGTACCCAGTCAGTTTCCCTTGTGGTTTATTATTTGATATATGAAATAATTATAGTTCGTTTGCGGCAACACCATGTATTGTAGAGTTGTTTTCTTACAGCACTGTCTCTTTATTCTTCTACCGCGGAGAAGATTTATCGGTTCGGGGGACTTCTAAACTCTGAAAAGAACTATACTGGTTTTTAAAGGCAGTGGACAAAAATGGTAACTACTCGAAATAATTATTATCATAAAACCTTACTTGATAAAGAGTAATAGTCATGAGAGGTTGATAGTATCAAGCATTGTGAGAAACGGCTCCCTCTGAAGCGACGTAGTATTCGAGAAAGAAGTAATTTTCCACGCATTATATTTTGATTTCGAGACCTCAGATTTATAATTTGAGGTCATGAAATCAAGCAACTGAAAGTACACAACTTCGTGTGACCAGGTAGGTTTTTCTTTCACTCGGGACCTTTAGGTTTGAGTGAACGTGGACCTCGTTCACGTCGACCACGGTTGTGTTTTTTTCCAAGTGATGTCATAACCATAGTTTTGGGGTCGCGACTCTATGGGGCGCCAAATGTAAAAAATATATCAAACGCAATTATTTACATATAATTCATTATATAACACATAATTCATTATTCATCCATTATTTTACCTTTATTTACAAATAATAAATTTCAAACCACACAATATTATACATAAGTTTCGCAAGAGTATGACACACACCGCAAACATAGAGAATCACACCGGATTCACCAACTCAACTTAGACAGTCCAACCCTTTAAACCAAACATAAACTCTGGTGTTGAATAGCTTACCATTACCCTCCATTTCACTATAGCTGGAAAATTTATTTTTTGTATATTTATTATCTGTAAATAAAGTGTATAGTTCGAAATTTGTTCGGTCAATAAGTGTTGTTTGTCTACATTTGCAGTGGTATGTTGTAACCGTTTTCTCTACAGCCGCCCACCCCCCTCCTCCTCCCAATACCTCTTTTGAAAACACCCTACCTTTGATCTTGTTGTTCTTTAAATTGTCCATTAGTTGCATCATGCAAATTGCTCTCTAATCCAACCCTTTCACGTTTCCCTGCATTGCTATACATACAATGCATTACACCCCACTTTTGTGGTCTAGTAATCCATTCTTTCATACGACCATCCTTTGTCCTCATACTCCTATTGGGGTTCGTAGCATTGTGCCTGCCCCTACTACAACCACGATCTTTGGTTCATAGCCAGCTGGGCCAAAGTTCATAGAGCTGCTCAGCACAAAAGTTTTACTTGGCAAAACAAGTCTTCCTTGATAAAAGAGGATTAGGCCTACCAACAAAATTTCCCCGTGGTTTTCAGTGTAGGCAAGCAACAGCTGACTACGTAACAAGCACTTAGCAACTGTGGCTGGTAAGCCTGTTTTTATCAAGGCGGAAATGTAATGATAAGCAAATTTTGTGCCTAGAAGCTCTATGAAATTGGGCCCAGTGGTTTTTCAAATAGAAATTTGTTTGGCTATAATGTTCCCGTTTTTATGGATCCTTCCCTTAATCCATTTCCTCCTTTGTCTATAAAAGGAAATGTATTTTTTTCGTACTTATTTATGCCTCTGAAGGTCCAGTTTAGATCGAAAGCTAAATATAAGGCCATCTACTCACTCATTGTTTTACGAAGCTTTTATATATAATTCTACACGCCATTTCATTTTTTTTTTTTTACAAACAATGATGATTTATTTTATATGTAAATTGTTATTTTTGCTCATGCAGTTATTTTGATATACATATTGGACAACTTTCATTATATAGGGTAACGAAAGCGTTCTTTCATTTATACACATATATTTGTGTGTTGTACCATTTAAATAGTGGGTGAAGTTATTTTTGGCGCCTCATACGACACTACGTGCAGACAACATGCAGCTTTAGATTTTGCATCCAAGACGTCGACTGACATGTGCCTACATCTTGCTGAGGCTTTGCGCATGCGTCAAGTCGTCACCAATGTTGTCTGCACGAGTTGAGGACCCCAAAACTATGGTTTGGACATACGTTCAGAAAAATCAAAGCCGTGCTCGACGTGAACGTAGCCTGTAGAAAGGCGCACGCGGCACCATTATGTCACTCATGCCACTCAAGTAAAGAGACCAGCGAGAGTACCGACGCAGCGAAGCGCCTTAAATAAAGGCTAACTATACAACGTGAACGAAGTCCGCGTTCACCCAAATCTAAAGGTCCCTAATATGTCTGAAATCAAACACAGTCTGCTTTGCTTTTGGAGGAATACACTATGAATAGTTTTCATTACACCACTCGCTAAAGTTCTGCATTGCTTTCATTTATCCCCCTCCCCCGATGGTTGTTTATAACTCCAATAATTATTGCGTCCTCGGCACAAATGACACAACCCTGGGGTGAGCCAGTGTTACAAAGTAAAAGGTCTGATAAAATTTGGTTGACTTTAACTTGTTGAACTCTTGCTCAGAGAAAGTTCCTTATCCAGATAATTAAAGATGGTTTTATACGTGTTTGAGTTTCTATAGTAACAAAGTTGGTTGTATCATGCTGGAAGCCGATGCGAAGTCAATAAACAGAGTCCTTGCATAGCACTGCTGTTTGTCCAAATGTTCGTATATTTCGTGTGTAAAATGGATGTCAAGTTTCTTCTAAATAGGCTGGATGAGGTTATGTAGAATAATCTTCTCCAAGCATTTCATCACCACAGATGTAATTGCTACAGGGCGGTAGTCGCTGTTTTCATTTCCAAGCACTTCCATGCTCCTTCCCTTTTGGGGTTATTGTTGCCAGTGATAACGTGTGTACCAATATTTCTATCTGCTGTTTTAAGTCCTCTATAGCCCTGGCATAGTCCTCCAGCCTCAACTCCTGTCAAGTTAACAGTTTGAAATATAAAATGTTAAAGCCATTGGACCCTTTCGGTAAACAGTGTTGTCCAAGGCCCTCACTTTGTGTACCACAACTTCTATCTCAAATAACAAACCTGTGAAAATTTAGGCTCAATCAGTCATCGGAGTCGGGAAAAAACAACGGGAAATCCACCCTTGTTTCCGCGCGTTTCGCCGTGTCATGACATGTGTTTATATGAATCCGTCATTCTCGTTAACGACAATTTATATTGTTTTGCTGTTTTCTCAAAAAGTAAAGCATTTCATGGAATAATATTTCAAGAGAAGTCTTTCATCATTGCCTTCTGTAAACCCTGTAAGTTATTTGTAAATCTGTGAATTTTTTTTTTTTTTTCTGAACCGAAAGGGTCCAATGGCTTTAAATACGACGTGGGAAAACAATCCAAGGGTACTGTTTGAGTATGTAAAAAAGGGGGTTTACGGTTAAACCATGTGGATTATTATTAAATATATATTTTTTAGCAGTGTTGGTTATAAAAAGAACCGGCGGTTAACGACTAAACACTTCGATCAATATACTCGTATCGTCTTCTGGAAAATTCTGGACTCTGTCATGTATGTTGTTGTTAAACTCATTGTGGCTGGATGATGCCTTAGCCCTGGCGGCCTTACACTTTCGTATTGTACTACAGAGAAAGAGTCCTATATAGGGCTAGATGATGCCTAAACACTTGGCTCAGCGGTGCGCAAAAGTGCACAACAATGATGAGGTATTAAAAGTATGTTTATATATATGCACACAATTTGTTTAAAGATGGTCATGGAGGAAAAACTTTTTTATCGAGAATCTGATTGTTAAAGGCAGTGGACACTATACAGTGGTAATTGTCAAATACTAGCCTTATCAGTTGGTGTATCTCAACATATGCATAAAATAACAAACCTGTAAAAAATTGAGCTCAATCGGTCATCGAAGTTGCGAGATAATAATGAAAGAAAAAAACACCCTTGTCACACGAAGTTGTGTTCGTTTAGATGGTTGATTTCGAGACCTCAAGTTCTAAATCTGAGGTCTCGATATCAACTTCGTGGAAAATTACTTCTTTGTCGAAAACTATGGCACTTCAGAGGGAGCCGTTTCTCACAATGTTTTATACCATCAACCTCTCCCCATTACTCGTCACCAAGAAAGGTTTTATGCTAATAATTATTTTGAGTAATTACCATTAGTGTCCACGGCCTTTAAAAACAGTGACATTTTTTCCCATCACAATGTTTGTGTATATCCGATGACCGGTCGCACTTAAAGCCATTGGACCTTTTCGGTAAACAGTATTGTCCAAGGCCCACACTTCGTGTATCACAACTTCTATATCAAAAAACAAACCTGTGAAAATTTAGGCTCAATCGGTCATCGGAGTCGGGAGAAAATAACGGGAAAACCCACCCTTGTATCCGCGCGTTTCGCCGTGTCATGACATGTGTTTAAAATAAATCCGTAATTCTCGCTATCGAGAATTTATATTGTTTTACTGTTTTCTCAAAAAGTAAAGCATTTCATTGAATAATATTTCAAGAGAAGTCTTTCACCACTACCTTCTGTAAACCCTGTAAGTTATTTGTAAATCTTTGAACTTTTTTTGTGTTTCCGTACCGAAAGGGTCCAATGGCTTTAAAGGCAGTATTACTCAAAACAATTGTTATCATTTAATATAATTAATAAATTGTTATCATAAAACACTTCTTTGGTAATGAGCAATGGAGAGATGTTGATAATTTAGACACATTGTGAGAAACGGCTCCCTCTGAAGTAACGTAGTTTTGGAGAAAAAATTAATTTCTCACTTACATTATTTTAATTGAATAAGATACATCATCTGAGGTCTCAAATTCAAGCACAACTTGTGCGTCAAGGGTGTTTTTTTTTCTTCCAGTATTATCTCGCAACTTCGACGACCAATATTGAGTTCAACTGTTCACAGGTTTGTTATTTATGCATATGTTGAGATACACCAAGTGGGAAGAGTGGTCTTTGACAATTACTAATAGTGTCTAGTGTCTTCAATCTTATTGCATCGAGCAAGGATAGCAAACAAATAATATGAATATAAATAGTTAAGGTATTTAAAGACAGTTGACACTATTGGTAATTACTCAAAATACTTATTAGCATAACACCTTACTTGGTGACGAGTAATGGGGAGCTGTTGATTATACAAAATTGTGAGAAGCGGCTCCCTCTGAATTAATTTTCCACGAGTTTGATTTCGAGACGTCAGAATTAGATTTTGAGGTCTAGAAATCAACATCTATAGAGCATACAATTTCGTGTAACAATGCTGTTTTTCCAGCATTATTATCTCGCAACTTCGACGACCATTTTGAGCTCAAAGTTTCACAGGTTTGTTATTTTGTGCGTAATGTTAAAGATACACAAAGTGAGAAGACTGGTCTATGACAATTACCAAGAAAGGTGTCCAGTGCCTGTATGTTACAGATTTGTTAATTAAAGTATATGCTGGGTTGCATAAAGTGCATGTATCCTTGTCTTTGACCATTATATGTCATACGGTGTGAATATAGGATGCATTGGAAATGAGTTTCGTTCCGACCCCCCCCCCCCCACCCCGCCCTGATATAAAAGAACTCTGCATTGTTGAACGAAGTAATTGCTGCAGATGACGATTCCGAATAAGTATTTTCGGAATTCCAACTGCGCATGTCTGTTACTGCTGACAACGCAATTTCTTGCTCTCTAGTGACCTTTTGACAATACCCACTGGTATTGTAAACTATTCACGGGAGAGCTACACATTGCGTTATCAGCAGTAACATACATGCGCAGCTGGAACTCCAAATAGGCTTACCACATGGGCAAGTTCGAAGTAGCGTTCTGATAGATCTCAACAAGTGTTACTTTTGCCGTATAACAATTTGGGAAGAATTTCGAAAAAAAAGGTCTGCTCACGAAATGTAGGCTCAGAATTTCATATGAAAAGGCTTTATCACGTTCGTTTCCGCACATTGTCGCAATGAATTATATATATCGAACTGCTTGATTAAAAACTGCAGAGTTATCTTAAAGCCTTTGCACACTACGAAAAGTATCCGTGTTTGGACACGAGTCCGACACATGGTAGCTAATGAACCCTTTTCACACTGCAACATTTCAACACGGCATTGAACCATGTAGAGCGCAATACCCCAATTAGAAACTAACCCTGCTCGCTAGTAGGGTTGAGAGTTCCCACTTCGTGTTCTGAAGTCTGACACCTTTCGAAAGCTTTAGTGTGAAACGCTTCTGGTTTAACTCCGATCCACGTTAAAGGAACAAGTTACCTTGGATCGGTCGAGTTGGTCTTTGAAAAGCGTTTGTTACCGTTTTTTATAAAATGCATATGGATAGAAAGATGTTGTAAAAGTAGGATACAATGATGCCTCGAAATTGCACGGTTTTCCTCTTACCTCATCGACTAACACGGTTGGCCATTTTTGGGAGCCAAATTTTTGACTCCCATAAATGGCCGACCGTGTTAGTTCGCACAGTAAAAAGAAAACCACGCAATTTCGAGGCAAACTTGTGTGGATCATTGTATTCTACTTTTAAAACATCTTTCCAACCATATGCACTTTATAAAAAACGGTTACAAACGCTTTTTATAGACCAACTCGTCCGATCCAAGGCAACGTGTTCCTTTAAGCTACTCGCTGGTACCACCGCAGTGCGTGCGCTGTAGTTGTTAAGCAACGAACAAACAAAATAAAGCTGGCAAAGCTTGGAATTAGGTGCATTGTGGTCTAGCTGGTGTCCAAATTTGATCCATATCTATTCCACAATGCACCTCATTCAACAGTCTGCGCTTGCGCAATGGTATTTGCGAAAAGGTGTTTAGTCAAATTGCGCGAAAGTGATGGCGCCCTCTATTGCTCATTCACGTTAAGGAAATGAGACGTTCAACTCCATGTTACCCGTGTAAGATCCAAACGTTTGTCGCGCTCAACACGGATTGAAACACTACACGTATTGCAAAAAGGCGGGTGTCGCGTTGTGTAGTGTAAACAGGGAAACGACTTTAAACCGTGTCGACAGGGAGTGGATCCGTGTTGGTTTCGACACGGATCAGACGTTCACGGTGTGAAAAAGCTAGATAGACCCACGGGGTCGGAGGGATGAGAAGGTACAGTTTAGCCGTATGGCCTATTTACTTACAGAGTCTAAAACACAGGGGGGGGGGGGGGGAGAAAAGCAAAAAGACTTGTGAACACACACCTCCACACATTTGTTTTCATATTCCTTCATGGCTGTTATAACCAGGTGTCTTGTGTTGATGTTAGATGTAACTCCACTTCTAATATCTGTGTCTGTACTTATCACCGGCTGTAATCAAAGAACGGGCACATCAATTCAATCAGTATCAAATAAAAAAGCTCAAAGTCTCAACATTGTTAATTCGGTGTAAAATCACAGTGACCAAACGCTCAATCTCACATGTTTACTTTATATTTCGGTTAACTACTCATGTAAGAAACGTATATTTTAAGTGTTCAAGAGTACAAGTTGTTTTAGAGGTTATGGGTTGTTAAACTTTTGATGTAACGTTTATAACTACCTTACCTCCGCTTAAAAAAAAATGACAGTTTTTACATTATAATTTAGACATTAAAATCTATTATTGTTGATTATGTTTTTACTGAAGATAAAAAAGAGGACACTTTGAATTATAAACAGGACATCCAGCCAACTAAACCTTTAGCTTTTGACACTTAATGCATGACATTTTTTTTCTTCAAAACTGCGGCCAAATAATGTATCAGTACAGAATGGGATCTCATGAGATTGGCGAATAGAGGAGAGATAGTTTGACATGGCAAGGCCAAAAGTTATCCATGGAAATAGTCTCCAACCCTTCTATGATGCACACAGACCAGCCTTTTCACTTGGTGTATCCCAATGTATGCATAAAAACACAAGTGAATTTAGTGAAAGTTTGGGCTCAATTGGTCATCGAATTTGCAAGATAATAATAAACACACCTGTGTCATTACTGTGTGTGCTTTCAGGTGCATAATACAAGTCTTTAGCTGAAGTAATTTGTTATTTTAATGAGATATTTGTTTTACTTCACAGGGAAGTCCGTTTTTCACAACATTTTGTACTATCAACATCTCTCCAACGCTCGTTACCAAGTAAGGTTTTATGCTAACAATTATTTTGAGTTGATACTCACTTTGAATTTGACCGTGGTACCACTTTGAACTTTATCAACAAACGATCGTGATGAGGCTCCAACACTAAACAGGCTACTTGCTCCTTTGTATGTCTTGCCAGATGGTGCTGTGGCTGCAGCAGTCTGGCCAAACAGACCTGTAGAGGGCGCTGCTCCAAACGCTGAAATAACAACAATCATAATAACAACCATCAACACTAATACATCACGTGGGCTACGAAGGGAATTAGAGGCAACATAGTCGATTGCCCCAATGCCACCTGGTCATTGCAAGCCTTGGTGCCCTTGAAATGCTCTAGTAGAAATATACAAATTCTTCATAGAGTGCCCTTTACCAAGGAGAACATGCCTTGGTGCCCTTGCCCTTGCCCTTTCACAAACGAAGCATACATGCCCGAATGATAATGAAGATGTGGTATGGTATGAAAATATTGACTGCTATGAGAGGCATAGTTAAGGCCCAAGGTGATGTCAAAACCATGACTATGTCCGAAGCGAAGCTGAGGGCATAGCGATGGTTTTGGCATCACTAAATGGCCTTTAATTTTAACTGGGCCCCAATTATTCAGCAGTCAATACTTATTTTATATTTTGAATAAAGATTCTTCTAATCATAAACAACACTGACTACGACGAAAGGTCGTCTGCGAAGAAAGGTCGCGTCGTGATACGGAACGCTAGTCGTATAGTTGCGTTATTTTCAGGGCGGGCATAATCAATTGACTGTGCCCCGGGCATAGTCGCTATGACGTCATCTTGATAGAAAAGGAGGCATAGCTATTTTCATGACTCCATTTTTGACCAATCAGATTAAAAGATTCTATAAAACATGAGGTATATATTAGTGTTTATATAACTCGCAAACATGGACAGCCTACAATAAAGAAAGAACAAGTATTAATAGATGTTTGCATACGAACCATTTTAGAGTGTCTGAACATTTAAGAAAAAAAACTAAAGTTACATGCACAGCCATTTTTGCCAAAGGAACATAAGACTTTTGCACTATTTCTACCCACTACTGTCAGACAACTCTCATATTAGAGCTTGTGCACATAGAGCCGTTTGAATGGCAAAATATCATTGATTAAACAACAACACATTTCAAGAGAGTCTCTCATCAATTTCATATTATTATAAAGGAGAAATAGAAGACAGCAAATTTTTAAAGGAAATAAATAATCCAAAATAACGCAAAGAATTAAAGGAACACGTTCCGTTGGATCGGTCGAGTTGGTCTTTGAAAAGCGTTTGTAACCGTTTGTTATAAAATGCATATGATTAGAAAGATATTTTAAAAGTAGAATATAATGATCCATGATCGAAATTGAGTGTTTTTCCTTTACCTCGACGACAAACACGGTCGGCCATTTACGGGAGTCAAAATTTTGACTCCCATAAATGGCCGACCGTGTTAGTTCGCAAAGTAAAAGGAAAACCACGCAATTTTGAGGCAAATGTGTGTGGATCATTGTATTCTACTTTTAAAATATCTGTCTAACCATATGCAAGTTTTAACAAACGGTTACAACAAACGCTTTTTAAAGACCAACTCGAGCGATCCAGGGCAACGTATTCCTTTAAGACAGGGTGTGATTACTTGTGATATCATGATCAATGAGTCAATCAAAAGGAATCTATTCCAACGAAGGTGTTGGCCATACAAATCTCTCACAAGCTCAGCTCTACTGCCCATGGGGCATCGGTCATGGACTAGTTCTTAGGAGTAAAAACGTGACGCTAGTCCTAAGTTTATAGGTTGAGTAACTCGTCCTTACTCGAGATACGGCTACATGTAGTCTTTACTCCGATTGTGAAATTCACAGGTTTGTTATTTTATGCATATGTTGAGATTCACTAACTGTGAAGGCTAGTCTTCGACAATTACCAATAGTGCCCTCTGCCTTCAAGCACAAATATTGCCTAACATTTTTTTCTGCTTAGCACAACTCTGCAGGATACCAAATACATTTTGTACTGGTAACCTTTTTTAATAAGGATAAATTTGTTGTCCTTAGCAGCTCGTGAAAGCATTAAGCAGCTCCATGAAATTGGGCCCAGTTTTGTACAAATAATTTGTATGTACATTGCTCATGCAATGGGAGACTTTTTGAAAGCTCTGCCACTAGAGGGCAGCAGACCTACCAGGTAAGGGTGCACAACTCCTATAGCAAACAATGGTAAATGCTAAAAATTCAAAAATACTCAAAAAATATTTAGAAGTCTCTCAGCCTCTTGAAAATTACATCAGGTACATTGTCATACAACTAAACTTCAGATTTCTTCTTAATTTTTGGTAGGTCAGCATTTTGGAATTTTTGCTAATTACCCTAGAAGAAACACTCCCCAAAACACATGCACACCGCTTGTTATCCTTGGGGAACTCGTGTTCCAGTACGTCCTGTTTCAGAACAGTTTGGTTTATGCTGGCATTGTGTTATAAAAACAAAATACAGTTTGGCTAAATCTAAATACAAAATCAAAAACACGCAAAACACAAGGTATTTGCTGTCAGTGACCGTCACTCATGCTTCTCCTATTCCTAAGTTGTTGACTTTACCTGGTAAAGAGCGCCCTCTCTTGGTGATTGGCAGATAGTCTAAAGTTTCCCATTGTATCAGGTGTTTTTGTGTATTTCTAATGATGTAATCAGTAGGGGTAAAGCAAACTAATTGCTGTGGTCCTTGAAATCAAAGTGCATTTCTTTTTTACATTTGAGTGTGTGCAACTTCTTGCCAATTTTACAAGATGTTTTGGTAGATGTCTGAGATTTTCAAGAAAATAATTTGCGATTATTTATACATGTGATTTTTTTGCCTCCATCCTGAAAATGTAAAACTCAGGAATGTCGATAATAATAATATGTTCTAGATTATAGGTAACATATATGTTACCTTTAATCTAGAACAAATAAGTTTTCATTATTGGGCAAAAGCGTCGGTTTTTGTATTTGTAGACCAAATGTCAAAATGATTATTCATTAAATATAAAACCTTCTTAACAGATCCCTCTTGCTGTGTGATTACATGCAGGTATTAAAAAAAAAAAAAAAAAAAAAAAAAAAACCTGTATCTGTCAAGTACAATACAGCTTTCACATCTGTTTTATACAATTATAATCAGTAATGCTAAAAACTGTATTGATCCTTAAAAGTGCAATTCTTCGATGCTAACTGCGTTTTATTGATAGTTTAGACTTTCCATTGACTACTTTTGTTTCTGAGTTGTATCATTGTATATTGTTTAAAACATGAATGATTTATTCTAGATTTATATTTTGAAGCAACAATAGGGTCATTCCGTGTCAATACAACACGCTTTTGGACCTGACCTTCACGGATTTAAATGAAATTCGGTGTGCTGATTGGACTCCCTGAGAAATGCCTAAATCCCAAATTTTATGTAATTCGGATCATTATTTTGGGAGATACGGGTTAACGAACTTTTGACTAATTAGCATGACCTGCTATGTTTGGACAATCATATCTCCAAAAGTAAAATACCTACAAAGATAATATTTATATCATTTTGAAGCTCTTGACATGGCCCACATTTGATAACATAAAATCAAAAAATTTCCACGCACCACCGAAAAAGTACGCAAAAATTTGACCTTTGACCTTGATTTGCAAAAATGCGTATTTTTCAAAATGCGCAATTTTTTTTTTAATGCAAGTTTAAGATGTAAGCAACATTATTCTGAAAAATTGTGATGGGCACTTGTACAATTTTTTTGTTATGATTTTTTGAACATTGGCTAACAAGGCCAAAACCATGAAAACGCATTGTACAACATACACAATGTACAGTGTACACAGTATTGTGTGGTAGTGTGTACAGAGTATTGTGTGGTAGTGTGTACACACACATTAAAAACCATGTCACCCTGGTAATAATATGGAGTCCAAAAGTATATTTCATGACATGACTTAATGAGCTAATTCATTTCATCCCCTTAATTTAATATAGGAGACACTGTGTATCCGACATACTGTATACATGTTATACAATGTACAGTGTACAGAGTATTCACATTTAGTGCTTTAAAAGCTTTATTTAGTCCTTTAAAAGTCAAGTCATGATCATAGACACTGTGACCCATTTAAATCACAAAGCAAGAAAAAAAGCAGGCTTAAGGCAGGTATCATTTAGGTTTATACTGGAGCATCCAAGTCTTTATTTCACTCGAGCATACAGCACCGGCTGTCGCAAGTAGATATCTCAACTGTCGCCTGAGAAAATACTCTCAACAACTGAAAGATTTAGCAGTGATCCAGAAGTTCAGGGACCATCAATGTCATCTGCACATCAGGATGTTTTTGTGCAGCCAAATACCGACATTAACATTATCAATGAGGCTATGACAATTATTGGTGTATCTCCAATCATAAGTAAGAAGAAAGCTCATGGAAGTTACATGGAAAACAAGGTTGAGAAACTAAAGACAACAATTTTAAAGCAGAAACTGGAAACTGCTACAGGAAAATAGTTCGGTGACGATGAAAGTGAGATGATAACTCAGTGAAAACGAAAGTTTCATTCCTTGACCAAGAAAAGTGAAAAAGTTCATGTCTTTGAGTGTCTTAGCAGTGAGTTGGAGGGTGAAAAGAATAGCAGATGAATTTGGAGCATCAAACTACATGCCAAGAAAATCAAAGAAACTGGTGAATTAGCAGGGAATGCTTTTCATTCCAAATCCTTTAGGCTGGAAAATTTCTTTCATTAAAAATGGTGCAAACTGTGAGAGACTTTTACTTGTTCAAGTCTGTCAGCAGACAAATGCCAGGGATGAAAGACTTTGTGTCGGTTACTGTTGATAATGAGAAGAAACATCTCCAGAAACATTTTGATCTTTGTATCTGAAAGAAGTGTTTGAACTTTTCAAGGAACATCCTCCTGAAACTTTTGCTGAAAATTTGCTGAACTTGGGCTGAAGCATTGCATCCTTGCCGGATCTAGTGAAATGCATTTAGTTTGTGTTTGTACTATACATCAAAATGTGAAACTCGAAAGTTGAATGATTATCTTTGAATTTCTAGTGTACATGTATCATGTACACATTACTACACATTACACTGTATACATGTATGTACATGTATGTATAATGTACATGTACAATGCGTTTTTATGGTTTTTGCCTTGTTGAAAAAATCATAACAAAAAAGCTGTAAGAGTGCCCATCACAATTTTTCAGAATATTGTTGCTTACATTTTAAACTTGCATTTAAAAAAAAAAATTCGCATTTTGAAAATTACGCATTTTCGCAGGTCAAGGTCAAAGGTCAAATTTTTGCGTATTTTTTCGGTGGTGCGTTGAAATTTTTTGATTTTATGTTATCAATAGTGGGCCATGTCAAGAGCTTCAAAATGATGTAAATATTATCTCTGTAGGTGTTTTACTTTTGGAGATATGATTGTCCAAACGTAGCAGGTCATGCTAATTAGTCAAAAGTTCGTTAAGCCGTATCTCCCAAAATAATGATCCGAATTACATAAAATTTGGGATTTGGGCATTTCTCAGGCAGTCCAATCAGCACACCGAATTTGATTTAAATCCGTGAAGGTCAGGTCCAAAAGCGTGTTGAATTGACACGGAATGACCCAATATCAGAAGTTACAAGCACAAATCTTCTTGTCTTCACTTGTGTTGCGTAAATTTACTTTTTTTTAACAGATTTATTGTTGAATGTATTTAAATCCAGGTACTGGTGCTGAGTTACACCAGACTTATTGCCCGGTACGCACACCACACTGGATTAAATTTACTCCCTGTCTCGGTGTCAAAATGTACACCCTAATTGGTGTTAAAGAATTAAAATCCAAAGTTGGTTCTGTTTAACATCAACATTATAGCCCGATGTAAATACCCTTTGGATTTAATTTAGTCCCTGTCCTGGTGTTGGAATTGGTGTTGAAAATGGAACATAGCCGCATTTTTATGACAGCAACGACAGGGTCATGATTGCTAAAGCCAGCAATGATCGCTGCCCCTTGAGCACCCCAATTACCTTTCCCTTTTGTACCAAACTCCATCTTCACCTCCCACTCCTTCAGTATTTCACCGATATCTGCATCAGTGACGACATCATGACCTTTGAACCTGACGAATGGCTTGCCACGCTGCACTGTTTGAAACCGAAGCTCTTTGAGGAATGTCAAGTTGTGCATAACCTTTGGCTTGAGGTCCAGCAGCTCAAAGTCATCAGCTTGCTGCATCAAGTCATTGACTGAAGCTACGATCTGCTCTGCACGGCTCACTTTATCGTGATTGCTGATCCGTTTGCGTTCAAATTCCTCACCCCTTCCTTTACTGATTTGAGTGACTCTTTCTTGAAGGAGGCGAGATGCTTTTCTGATTTTCTCGACTTCCTTTTCCTCCTTAGCCACAATATCTCGAAGAGCCTGGTCGACCATGACCTGAAATCTATGTTGTGAGTGTTTGATGGAGTCATCAACTTTTTTGAATTCCTTGCGACATTCATCAAACTTCATCAATGCTTCTTCAACAGCTTGACGATAAGATCGAATGGAGTCTTTGATTGCAGAGACATCGTGTTCTGACGCTCTGTGATCGAACACCGCACATTTAGGACACACGGGTGAATCACACGTGTCGCAATAAAAACACAGTTCCTGGTCAGTGTGTTTCCGGCATTTTGAAGACCCGGGTTTGTCCGTGACCCTGAGTCGCTCATTAGACGAACCTATGGCATTAACAATTTTATGGTGCCTATGATTTTTTAATTTGGCGTGGTTTTCTAGACATGTTTTGCAAAAGTTCGCATCACAGTCGACACACCGTGAAACGGCTTCAAGACCTTCGTCACATCCTTCACAAGATGAAATAGGAGGGTTAATGTCCTCCTCGGAACCATCCGGATTGATTACGTCATCAATAAGTGACCTCAAGAGAAAGCAGTTGAGAAGAGCCGATGGTCCCTCATCTGGGATTGAAGTTTCCTTGCTACACACTGGGCAAATGATGAAATCCGTCTTTGGATCCTGTTTGTCCACAAGTTCCTGAAGACATTTTAAGCAGAAGCTGTGCTGGCAGTCCAGGATTTTCGGATCGATGAACCGAGTCAGGCAGATTGGGCATTCGATGTGTACATGTCTAATATTGCAAGTGGTCTCACTGGGTAGTGCAGCTTTTGCCATCTTGGTGAGATTGGAATGTTCTAATAAAGTAAAACGACAGTTATACTCGTTAGTTCAAACAATCATTGACACTAGGTGGCAGCAGACTTATCGCATACTAGGTAGCAGCAGACTTACCGCATACAGAGCCGTTTGTTGAGAGAGTTGCGACAACTTGCGATTAGAAACGGTTCTTGGTAGGCCTACAATGCAAATAGCGATAACAAAGTGTGCTAGACCATTATTGCACGTTCGGTTGTTTTGCATTTGGGCCAACATATTATGCGTCGAGCAGGTAAATGAAAACTTGTCCCACCATGTATTTACTCTCTCCATCCAATCTCTCAAAAAAGATATATGGACTTACTAATTCTAGTACGAGAAATTGGCTATTTTGTTAGTCAAATATTATTGCCCCTTTGAATGGATTTGATACGTTTGGTAAATGAAAGTTATTGTTTGTTTCACTCCTATAGTTTGAAGGCGCTGGACACCTTTGTTAATTTTCAAATATCAGCCTTCTTACTTGGTGTATCTCAATACAACATAATGCAAAAATTCACAAACATGTGAAAGTTCTAACTCAATTGGTCGTCGAAGTTGCGAGATAATAGTGAAAGAACCAAAAACACCCTTGTCACATCGAAGTTGTGTGCTCTAGGATGCTTGATTTCAGGACCTATAAATCTAATTATGAGGTCCCGAAATCAAATTCAAATATTATTTCAGTAAAAAAATACTTCTTTCTCCCAAACTACGTTACTTCAGGGTGAACCGTTTTTCGTCATGTGTTATACTCTCAACAGCTCTCCATTAAATTGCTTGTTACAAGGTAAGTTGTTATGCTAACAATTACTTGGAGTAACAACCAATAGTGTCCACTGCCATTTAATAACACCATAAAACTAACATGTGAACATTTCATTTCGAATGATGGTATATCTGTACATATTTGAGTTTCCTAAAAGCAGCTCAAACTGATTCAAGACAAAATCTATAATTTTCATTTTCCCATAGCCCACATACAACTTGTCAGAACGGGTTTACCACTATATTCGTCATTACAAAAAAAAATTGGTTCGTAACACTGTCCCATCTGTCAATTAGGATATGAGAGACGATAGAAAAAAAAGTCTCACCTGAATCTGTAGATGTAATTTCACTTGACACACTTTGTGCAGTTGATCCTCTTTGCCGAACTCTATGATAACCGGCAAACAAGAGAGACAAATGACGTTAAAATGAAAAAGGCAGTTCCCGTCTCTAGCAAACCCTACTTCTACATATAAAGTACAGTGCATGTATCGGGTAAACGCCCATGCACAATGGTAGTTTCACACAACTGGAAAAACCCCAAATGCTAACCTTATTTGCATATGAAAGTACAGTACGTAGGCTAACACGTTTTGATAAACAAGCGCAACTGGAAAAACCAACTTTATTTATAGCGTTCAAGGGTACAAAGGTTAGGGGTAGTATATAATGTTCATGATAGTGTTTTCAATTGCAACCTTTGCTATCTATAGTATCGCGCTGTATGGTGATTTCCAGGATGTTAGTCATTAAAAGCTGATCTCAACATAACCCCCTACATGCAAAATGATGCAAATTGTAAACTAAACACAGTGTACGTCTGCATTTTATATTGAACAGTAGTATATAACGCGTATTTGAACCCGTTTTCTGAAGGAGGGTCATGACCCTCAGACATGAGGGTCATTGTGGGTCTTCGACGGTAAGGGGAAAGGGGGCGTTTACCCAAAGCGTATAGGTTGAAAAAAATGTAGGAGTCCACCGATGGTGTAGTATCGTCTGCAGCGTTTCAAGCGTGTCCAAACATGTTCAAGCGGGTCGGATATAGGATGAATCAACAATATAATCACAAACTGCGCATCCGTTGCGCTAAGACTACTGGTTGTTATTTAAATGACCAGAATTTCAGGGGGGAAAAAAATTAGTTGTCGTGATAAAATTAGCAAGAAGGCTATAGCATTATATGATTTGGTGTATTCTAACTTTTGTCGCGCCGTATTGGGTTTTGTTTATACACTGATTAGTGAGTTGATAATTCTTGAACGAAGTTTGTTAACATTGTTGTTCGTTTTATAGCCTATATGAAACAATTGATAATTATAACATGTTGGGGGTACAATATCTTGTTATTATTACTAAAAACATATATATGATACATTTTTTTTTATATAAGTAAGTTAATATTAATGTGTAAAAACAGTTACCCGTTGTATTGTTTCTTTCTTAAATAAGTTATTAGGGGGTCAAGTTTGAAGAAAAAAAAAAAAAAAAAAAAAAAACACAAGCAATTTGATGAGGTGGTAGAATTAATTAAGATAAGAATACATAATAGTAACAGGCCTACTGAGTATTCCGTACCATTTAATCGACTTAAAACAACGGGTGCTTCACGGCCGTACGGAAAAAAACATGTATAATGTCATGTGTTGTGATCTTCTCTGTACCATCAGCGTTGAAAAGAGGGTTCAAACGAAATAGTGCAAGCATGACCACCCCATTCAACAGCCCCTAACTGTAAACACAGAGTTTGATGGATGCACAGTAATGCAGTTTGTAAACACGACTTGGCTCGTTTGGATCGTTGTAAGTAGGAGGTTGCCTGATGGGGGTGTGACGAAGACTCCCCCTCCCCCCTCCCCACCCCCTCTTTTTGTTTTTATTTTTTTACCAGCACAGACAGCAAGCGGGTAGGTCAAAGTGTAAGACATCACAGTTAGACAATAAATTGTTGAGTATTAAGAACTATTTTTTAATTAAGATCATTATAATCGAATTATATATTTTCAGACCCAAAGAACTAGTGTAAATAACACCCCTCAGTAGTCAAAGTGTACAAGTCCAGTAGTTAGGTTGTCGTCTGCTGCGTTTTCTGATCATGTTCGAACTTGCTCTCAGTTTGCGGACCAGACACTACAAAGACCCCGAGCGGAAGGCCCAATAATACCATACGTAGAGTACGTTTCTGTACGGACTAATATACTTACGGTGCATATCCAGGATAAAGGTCTCTGCAAACGGTCATATTCCATCGTTCTCTACAAAGATTAAACGTTAAATAGAGCTATGGTGTCATAAAATAATCTAATAATTACTATCCTAATCTGTAATTGCCAGTGGCCTTCACTTCGTGTACAAACAAAAAGACCGGTGCATGGTTTACGTGAAAACCTCAATGACCCTTGATCACGGAGCCTTTTCTGGTAGTTAATAGATGACGTCACAACTGATTGGTCTACCAGCCAAACGTGTCAGTTCTTGTTCCCCATGTTTTCTATAACTCCAAGCCCACATCATGTACCACAATCACTCGGACACGGTATTATGTTTGTGTTTACCTTTCGTTTCATATTGTCGCTACGCGAAAAGCTCTTCCCACAAATCGGACACGAGACCTTTACCTGTACGGGTCTAAGCAAAGTGTTTAGACGCTTCGACTCCATTTTTATATCAGTGAGACGATCCAAGACGAATGATATAGGCTTCAAAGTGTACACCGACCACCAGAAAACTTTAAATAAGTCGAACCTGTGTGGGTCTTTCCAACCTAGATTAAAAGGTAGAATGGGGCCCAGGTCGTTGTCAAGCTGATTCACTGTACCAGATGTCCACAATTGGAACAATCGTCAAACGAACTTGACAACGACCTTGGCCCCATTCTACCTTATAATCTTAAGCAGTTCGCTCCGTCCCCTGAGTCGCCCCAATGCATCGCCATCAAAACGGATCCGTTGAAGAATTACAGTCTTTCTGTCGAGTATTTTTGTCAGAAGTTAGATCCAAATAAGTAAATAAATTACGCTAACGCATGTAGTGACAATTTGTTGTCATCTTTACTTGGAAAATGTAATGTGAGACTTTCGAGACGCTTGGTGGCAGCAGACTCACCAGGTAAATTCCATCGTTCTCGGTAATGTGCGCATGCTCAAAACTACGTAGACAATGGAAATTTACCTGCTAAGTCTGCTGCCACCTAGCACCTCAAAGTCTCACATTGATGAAAAAAAAGGGTTGTTTACTTTACCTGACTTTACTTCCCCAAAATGCAGCTTTAAGTTTTGTACTAAATGGATCCATTTTGATGTCAAGGCTTCGGGAGCAACTTGGTAGGACGAGCGAACTGCTTCTTCGTTGTGCCAATTAAGCATTTCCTTTTCGTGTGTGGCTTAAAGACACTGGACACTATTGGTAATTGTCAAAGGTCAGTCTTCTCACTCTGTGTATCTCAACATATATGCATAAAATAACATATCTGTGAACGTTTGAACTCAATTGGTCGTCGAAGTTGCAAGGTAATAGTGGAAGAAATAACATCATTGCCGCCCAAGTTGTGTGCTTTCAGTTGAGGTCTCGAATTCAATTCAATAGAGTGAGAAATTACTCCTTTATCAAAAACTACGTCTAAACTTCAGAGGGAGCCTTTTCTAACAGTTCCCAAGTAAGTTTGTTATACAAAGAATCATGTTAAGTAATTACGGTATAAAAAAAACCAATAGTGTCCAGTGCCTTTGAAGCTAATTCTTGAGTCAAACTTGAGTCAAAATAATTTTCGTCTCATGAGACGAACATTATTTTCATGACATTGTTTTACTCATTACCCAAAAACTACAGCACCTCAGCACGTAATCTTTTCAGTGAAGCTTTCTACTTTCATTATCTTCAAACTGCATGTGTAAGTTTAGTGTAAATCTGTGGACATTGTGTTTTTTTTGTCCTACAAAAATATGTACATACACCCTTTGTAGGCAGTGGACACTATTGGTAATTGTCAAAGACTAGCCTTCACAGTTGGTGTATCTCAACATATTCATAAAATAACTAACCTGTGAAAATTTGAGCTCAATCGGTCGTCAAAGTTGCGAGATAATAATGAAAGAAAAAAACACCCTTGTCACACGAAGTTGTGTGCGTTTAGATGGTCGATTTCGAGACCTCAAGTTCTTAATCTGAGGTCTCGAAATCAAATTCGTTGAAAATTACTTCTTTCTCGAAAACTATGGCGCTTCAGAGGGAGCCGTTTCTCACAATGTTTTATACCGTCAACCTCTCTCCATTGCTCGTCACCAAGAAAAGTGTTATGCTAATAACTATTTTGAGTAATTACCAATAGTGTCCACTGCCTTTAACTTACAAAACCCTAACGTTTCAGCAGTTGTAGAATGATCGACTCTTTGCAACTCACTGATACATTGGTAAAATTTAAGAACAAGGCCAATCACAAATCAATTTAAAGGGTCCAATAGTTAATCCAAGAAAATAAGATTAAAGATTACTAAAAACATGCCGTTAAAGAAGGCTTTCCAAATAAAGTATCCATGAATTATTTTCGGGGTATTTTTTACCTAAACAAGATTATGTTTCTTCTCGGTCAATGATATTACGGCTGAGGTTTCTGCAGGTCTTCCTGTCCCCAATGCATGTGGACACTTCCCCCGCTGTCTCAAATCCATTGTCCTTTTTTCAGCAGATCGACATAAGTCAGATGGCCTCGACCTCTTTGGGCTTGACTTTGCTTGGGCTCCCAGAGCACAAGCTTGCTGGCTGGAAGCTCAGGGTGGCGTTAGCAGTGCCCTGCAAACCTCAGTCTTCTAGCGCAGATTTAGGCGCTAAGCTTGGGGAACCCTAGATAGAGGTCTGTGTTTGATGTTCTTCGCTCCCGACACCAAGCACCTGGTGTAGCATTCTGGTGTAGCAGCCGTCAAGTTGTTTAGAACAGATGTTAATGTCCATGCTACGCACCCATAAAGTAGCACTGTTTCAACAGTGGCCACGAAGAGCTGTACTATCAGGTGTTTACTCATCTGTGTACACCATACATTTTTCATGCTGTGGAGTGCTTTCCAGGCCAGAGCTTTCCTAACTTTGATATCCCTGCTTGTGCTGTCAATCCATGACCCTAGATATTTGAAGTCAGCTTGTCTTACAAGTTTGGGGGCTGACTCCGCCTACCCCTTTTGTGACGTCAATCGAGGCAGACTTTGCCTGCAATGCGTATAGTAAAAACACGTGCAAAGTACATGTACGTCCAAGTCGTGAGTTGGTATATTTCAAAAAGTGTTTTTCTGCATTCAGCAGCAATACACCTGGTCGGCATTGCCCGATTTTTTTTTTTTTTTTTTTTTTTTTTAACGTACAAACTCACGACTTGGTCCGTACATCTACGTCACGAACAGCGCCCTCTCGGGTTGGGGTCTACTCTTAAATTTGTAAATAACATAAGAACTGATTTTGTAAAACCTTAGTTAACTGTTTATTCACATTCCACTCATCAAAACACATATATTAGTGACAAAAGCTTTATTTTGAAAAAATACCACTTCCAGGTGACTTTAACTGCAGACCCACTTGTTGACATTCAGTCTCCACCCTGTCAAGAAGCTCTTGTGCTTGACTGATTTGCTCTGTAAGTATAGGGCAATGATATCTGCAAAGTCCTGTCTATCTGTAAGTAAAGTAGGTCCTTACTCCCCTGCTCTGTCTGGGGTTGATTATAAATCCAAGATTCTACTTTGACTCAATTCGTATGGTTCGGAGTCAGAATAATTAGGGTTAAGGAGTCAGTTTTGTGTTTTGTTGGGGTTTTTGTAAGTTTGTTTATTGTTTTTTTTTTAGACTATAGCATGTTTATGTTTATAAAAGGAAAGTAGCTAGGGGTATGCTTGAAGGCATCGGACACTGTTGGTAATTACTAAATTAATTGTTAGCATAAATCTTACTTGGAAACGAGGAATGGGGAGCTGTTGATAGTATAAAACAGTGTGAGAAACGGCTCCCTCTGAAGTAACGTATTTTTTTTTTAAAGAAGTAATTTCTCACTAAAATATTTCAATTGAGTTTGAGACGTCAGTTTAGTCGAATTCGTTAATGTAAATGCACACAACTTGTGCGACAAGGGTGCTTTGTCTGACATTACTCTCTCGCAACTTGGACGACCAATTTTTTAGCTCAAATTTTCACTGGTTTGCTATTTTAGGATGTTGTGATACCCCGATTTTCAAAGGCGTCCACTGCTGCAAAGGCACTGTAAAAAGAAGAAAAGAGTTCACGCCAAAAGCTGGCTAACTGCCGCCAACTTGCCTGCAAACACAAGCGTAAGACGTCAATAATCATGCAAGTGTTAATGATTTTATTTAGTTCAAAGGTTCTTTTCCAAGTTCACAGCGTAATCTATGAAAAAAATGCCAGGTTAACGCATCCCCCAGTGAGATGTAATACGTTTTACTTTTCTAATTTACTTTTGAAAAACTTACTTTCATAAAAGGTATCTTAGCCACGCCACTAAAGGAGTGATTTGGCGCCAGGACTGTGGTGACAGTGAGTGGATTAGTTGCTGGTATCTCCATGATAACTGCGTCATTCCAATCCTGTTTATACGTCATTACCTTCATCCTTACCGTAATTACAGGTTAGTAAAGGAATGAGTGGTCACGAAAACAATTAGATATAGTAGCGAAGTTTGGAGAAATTTCTTAAATACGAATACAAACAAACCAATACCTGTAGACCTTTGGCAAAGTGCACCCTATGTTTGTTACGCATCTTCTTGGTTGACACGGTGTGGCGGTTTCAGTCTTCCGCCGTGTTCAGTCTTCCGGGTGACGTAGTCGGACATATCATCACGTTGTTCGAACGGTTTTAGCTTTCCGGCGTGTTCAGTTTTCCGGGTGACCTGTCAGATACCGCCGCGAGTACCCTGGCGAGTACTGTAGTTCTCTCAGCAGTGACCCCAAATTGTTTATATTACGATTCTTTTATGTGTAGTCACATAATCTCTTGCCCCACTCTTTACATATATTCATGGGTACAACTTTAGGCAGGTCACACTCTGTTTGCATATAAAACAACTCATACGATCACTCATACGATCCACGCGTTTGCCGCTAGTTGCACTCGACTCGTGGACGCCGCCATGACAGCTACCGGAGGGTAACGGACGACTCAATACGGCACTAAAAATGGACTACTTTCGCTTGCTGTGCGCAGGCATCGCATGACGTAATGCTACCGTATTTGGTCATTCGGAAAACTGGACACAGCGGAAAGTTGAAACCGCCACAACGGCACAATGTGTATGACGTCATCCACAATAGTATTGAAGTCTTATACAGCGCATGTACCAAGGTACGGCGCTGAGTTTTAATAAGGGAATCAATGTGTGTTGAATCGGTTTTCAATTAGTGGTTTAAACCCGCCGAAGCCTGATTCTTGATCATTTTTACCGAGACGACAGTCGAGGTAAATTATCAAGAACCAGGCCTCGGCGGGTTTAAACCACTAGTTGAAAACCGATTCAACACACTTTGATTCCCATTCATAAATACCTTTTCGGTCAAAAAATATCAACACTTTGTGGTCAAAAAGTAAACTAAATGCAAAAATTATAATTGTTAAATGATTTCTTTCAACACGACACCCCTCCAGCTATGAGATGGTAATGCCCTCGGGTAAACAACTCCTTATAAGGGAATGTTGTGCGCGTCGCGCGTATCGCGTGATGTGGCACAACTGTTTCAGCCGTCGCTCTCGACCAATATGAATGAAAAACTGTCTTATAAGCACAGGTGCAAGCTCGCGTGTCACGCCCATGTCAACACTTTTGACTGGTCATAAACAAAGGTTTATACACACCCATGTGACGCGCTGTCCACCAATGTACCGTTCCGGCTTTCCACTAAGCTCCGCCCACCGCACACGTGAGCAAGACACGTGTACGAACACTCCAAATGTCATTCTGCACGATTCTGCCGCGCGTGCCAAATATACGCGCACGCATGGCCGAGTTTGTCCGACCACAATAATTGCTGTTTGATTGATAGGCCGGATCGATCCATAGGAACAGCGCAACTGTCTGAGGTATTTATATATCAATCTTTCAATAGGTATTGAAGGTATACATTTTGAAACCCTAGAATGTAGTAACTTTTAAGGGTCTGCAAGGTGTTACGGCACATTCAGAACACCGGGGCGAACCCCTTCTCTGTTCAATAAGTTATTTTACATGCGTTACACCGCACATGGGACCAACGGCTTTACGGCCCATCCCAAGGACGCCACAAGTGTCACGACTGTGGGATTCGAACCCACACTCTGCTGATCAGAAACAGCGGAGTTTAAATTCGGTGCTCTTAACCGCTCGGCCACGACACTTCCACGATATATGGGGCATAATTGTCATCATCTTTATTTCTCTATTCAAATCACTAGTTGTTTGTTAAAAATTGTGTGCTCTACTTTTGCAGGATCAGCTGTTGGCATCTCCTACGTGATAACGAAGCATCTGATTGGAAGCTATTTTAATAAATCTATTACAACAGCCTACGCTATGTCTTCCAAGGGCAACTCCTTCGTATTCGTGGCTGTTGTGCCCTTGATACAGCTTTTCCTAGACATATACGGCTGGAGGGGAACAATGCTACTACTTGGAGCATTATTATTACATCTCGCTGTCGTTGGAGCTCTGGTGAAACCACCTGCAGCTAGTAGGAGTCAAGATGGTTATGAGGCAGCTCTCACAGACGAGGAGCAAGAGACCAGGGACGATGATGTAGTACCAAGCAACCGCTTTGGCTGTTCTTGTTTTACCAAAGTCTTCTCATTAACTAGAGAAACATTCCAGCTTGGATTATTCTCATCCATATCATTCTGGCTGGTTTTGTTTGTGTTAACTGTGTTTGAAATGACATATTCTGCATGGTTAATATACTATGTGCAGTACACTACCGTGTATAAAGGATTCACACTGGAAGACGCGTCACATTTTATTGTCGCCTTTGGAATAGGGAGATCAATAGCTTCCATTGTGATTGGTCCATTGTTTCAAGCTGTGCAGGTTGTCAGCGCATACGTGTGGCTTGCTGCATCTCTACTTTTATGCGCCATTTATTATGCTGTTGATCCATGGTTGACGTCTTATTGGCCGATTGTGGCGAACACTTTCTTTTATGGAAACGCTCTATCAATAGCTTTTATACTCATAGATGTTGTCAGTAAGAAGATATTCGGTAAAGAACGGTTGGGGCATGCTGTGGGGTTAATGGGACTTTCGTCAAGTGTGACGTCACTCCTTCTATTATTCTTTCCAGGTGAGTTTTTGATCCCGTCGGTAGCAAAAAACACTAACAGACTACAACCAAAATTCAAAATGAAGCACAGTTATGTTTAGACACCTCAATTACTATATCTCTCTAAAATGTAAAATATAGGAAAACCATTCGTTTTGTCCGCAATACCACTCTTGCAAAGAACTTTTTGAAGTGAAAGACGGGTACTTTCAACTCGAGTTAGAGTGAAGTTTGTTTCAAGTTCACCCATAAACAGTGCCACAGATTTATTTTCACCTCAACAGAACGAAACTGACACCACCCGGACCAGAGAGTGAAATATATTCAGTCTTTTACATTAAAAGATACATTTGATTCAGTTCTAGATCGTTGACCAAATACGAAGCATTCAAACCTGTAAAAGACAGTGGACACTATTGGTAATTGTCAAAGACCAGTCTTCTCACTTGGTGTATCTCAGCATATGCATAAAATAACAATTCTGTGAAAATTTGAGCTCAATTGGTCGTCGGAGTTGCGAGATAACTATGAAATAAAAAAACTTCCTTATCACACGAAGTTGTGTGCTCTCAGATGCTTGATTTCGAGACCTCAAATTTTAAACTTGAGGTCTCGAAATCAAATTCATGGAAAATTACTTATTTCTCGAAAACTACTCCACTTCAGAGGGAGCCGTTTCTCACAATGTTTAATAATAGTAATAATAATAATAATAATAATAATAATAATAATAATAATAATAATAATAATAATAATAATAATAATAATAATAATAATAATAATAATAATAATAATAATAATAATAATAATAATAATAATAATAATAATAATAATAATAATAATAATAATAATAATAATAATAATAATAATAATAATAATAATAATAATAATAATAATAATAATAATAATAATAATAATAATAATAATAATAATAATAATAATAATAATAATAATAATAATAATAATAATAATAATAATAATAATAATAATAATAATAATAATAATAATAATAATAATAATAATAATAATAATAATAATAATAATAATAATAATAATAATAATAATAATAATAATAATAATAATAATAATAATAATAATAATAATAATAATAATAATAATAATAATAATAATAATAATAATAATAATAATAATAATAATAATAATAGTAATAGTAATAGTAATAGTAATAGTAATAGTAATAGTAATAGTAATAGTAATAGTAATAGTAATAGTAATAGTAATAGTAATAGTAATAGTAATAGTAATAGTAATAGTAATAGTAATAGTAATAGTAATAGTAATAGTAATAGTAATAGTAATAGTAATAGTAATAGTAATAGTAATAGTAATAGTAATAGTAATAGTAATAGTAATAGTAATAGTAATAGTAATAGTAATAGTAATAGTAATAGTAATAGTAATAGTAATAGTAATAGTAATAGTAATAGTAATAGTAATAGTAATAGTAATAGTAATAGTAATAGTAATAGTAATAGTAATAGTAATAGTAATAGTAATAGTAATAGTAATAGTAATAGTAATAGTAATAGTAATAGTAATAGTAATAGTAATAGTAATAGTAATAGTAATAGTAATAGTAATAGTAATAGTAATAGTAATAGTAATAGTAATAGTAATAGTAATAGTAATAGTAATAGTAATAGTAATAGTAATAGTAATAGTAATAGTAATAGTAATAGTAATAATAATAATAAGGTTTAACAAAATCAGTTCTTAGGTTATTTACAAATTTAAGAGTAGACCCCGACCCGAGAGGGCGCTGTTCGTGACGTCAATCGAGGCAGACTTTGCCTGTTATGCGTAGAGTAAACACAATTGCAAAGTACATGTACGGACCAAGTCGTGAGTTTGTACGTTTCAACAACAACAAATAATGTTTTTTTCTGGCAATGCCGACCAGGTGTATTGCTGCTGAATGCAGAAAAACAATTTTTTAAATGTACCAACTCACGACTTGGACTTACATGTACTTTGCATGTGTGTGTTTACTATACGCATTGCAGGCAAAGTCTGCCTCGATTGACGTCACAAAAAGGGTAGGCGGAGTCAGCCCCCCAAACAACTTTATTTATTTGTTAAACATATAAATCGTGACAAACAATTACTAAAAAAATTGTTTTATTGTTCGTAAGCATATACTCTTATGTTTGAAAGAAAAACAATTTTATTTCCAGGTGACTTTAAATCACTCCTTAAACCATCTCAGCTCCCTGGTGGGGAGTATACAGCCTTGTGCAACATTAATATGCGCTACTCGGCTAAATCAATCACAAGAACCATATCTGCCCTCGCAGGTACCCATTTACCCCTGGGTGGAGAGAAGCAATTATAGTTAAGTGTCTTGCTCAGGGACACAAGTTTCACGACCGGGATTCGAACCCACACTCTGCTGAACAGAAGCACCAGAGCTTGAGTTCGGTGCTCTTATCCACTCGGCCACGACACCCTTCTATCAACCTTTCCCCATTACTCGTTACCAAGTGAGGTTTTATGCTGATAATTATGTTGAGTAATTACCAATAGTGTCCACCGTATTGTATGACATTGTTTTACTCATTTCTCAAATACTACAGCACCTCAGCAATTAATATTTTAAGTTAAGCTTTCTACCATCATTATCTTCAAACTGTATAATTTTGTTTAATGTAAAACCCAAATCCTATAAAGACATTGGACGAGATAACTGTGAAAGAACCTCTCCCCATTACTCGTTACCAAGTGAGGTTTTATGCTGATAATTATGTTGAGTAATTACCAATAGTGTCCACTGCATGCCTTTAAAGACATGTATCTGTTTTTGATGGCAGCACTATTCTTATAGTGATGCTAATCACAGTGCTTATCGTAACAGTCTTACAGAGTGTTCATGTTTTGTGTTATCAACCATATAATATACGTAAACAGACAAACCTGTAAAAGTTCGCGCTGAATTGGTCATCAAAGTCACGATAAAACAACGAAAAACCACCTTATTTGTTTTCTGTTTTTCAAACATCGAGTTTATTATCACGCCTGATAACAACTATTGTTTTACTCGTTTCTCAAAAACGACAGCAATTTAGGCGGAAATATTATATGTGAATCTTTGAACACTTGTGTTTTTCGATCATACGAAGGGTCTATGTGCGTTTTGTAGGACAAAGAACACCATGTCCACAGGTTTTCATTATACTTACAAAGTTTGAAGATAAATATAGTAGAAAGCTTCCCTGAAAATGTTACTTATATTTTAAGGTACGCTTTCTACCATCATTATCTTCAAACGGTGTAAGTTTAATGAAAATCTGTGGACATTGTGTTTTGTGTTACAGAAAGTACCCAAATCCTTTAACACATTCGCTTTGACCTTTTTTTTTTTTTTTTTTTTTTTTACTGCTAATTCACAATGAATTGTTTCAATTATTTAGTGTATTTTGTTTCTGTGTTTCTTACATTGTGATATTTTGTTTTGTGTATACCCTCCAGGATTGATTTATGACCTTACCGGAGACTACACCGTGGCTTTCAGTCTAATGGCTGGTGTACAATTACTGACTGTTGTTGCTGCACTTGGTTTGCGCTGGAGGCAGAAACACCAACCCAGTTCATCTGAATCATCCCAATAATGAACTATCGTTTCTAACACCTATATCAAACCATACATCGAGTTATCAAATCTGCTGCCTCTGAAATATTACACATTCCTAACAATAAATTGTTTCTTTCTTTTGTCTTTTTCTGTGTTTTAATTGCCTAGATTTCAGCCAAGAAGCTGAAATTAAATTGACCTTGAATGATGGTAAAAGACTTCTCTTGAAATATTATTCCATGAAATGCTTTACTTTTTGAGAAAACATTAAAACAATTATCAATTCTCGATAGCGAGAATTACGGATTTACTGTAAACACATGTCATGACACGGCGAAACGTGCGGAAACAAGGGTGGGTTTTCCCGTTATTTTCTCCCGACTCCGATGACCGATTGAGCCTAAATTTTCACAGGTTTGTTATTTTACATATAAATTGTGATACACGAAGTGTGGACCTTTGGAAAATACTGTTTACCGAAAGTGTCGAATGGCATTAATAATATGTTATACAGTGGAGGTAGCCTTGGACCTAGCCCTATATAGGACCCTTCCTCTACTGTGTTATGTTTAAAGGAACACGTTGCCTTGGATCGGACGAGTTGGTCTATAAAAAGCGTTTTGTAACCGTTTTCTATAAAATGCATATGGTTAGAAAGATGATGTAAAAGTAGAATACAATGATCCACACAAATTTGCCTCGAAATTGCGTGGTTTTCCTTTTACTGTGCGAACTAATACGGTCGGCCATTTATGGGAGTCATAAATTTGACTCCCATAAATGGCCGACCGTGTTAGTCGACGAGGTAAAAGGAAAACCATGCAATTTCGAGGCATGTTTGTGTGGATCATTGTATTCTACTTTTACAACATCTGTCTACCCATGTGCATTTTATAACAAACGCTTTTCAAAGACCAACTCGACCGATCCAAGGCAACGTGTTCCCTTAACGAGTGGACGAGAAAGTGTTGAATCGTGAATAGAGGGAACGAGCCGAAGGCGAGGTCATTGTATTCACGAATCTACACTTTTGAGTCAATTAATTGACTTCAACTATTTCCCTCATTGATGTGGTAATTTCAGTGAAACGGGTTCCCCAATAACGAGGAACGACACCCTCTCACTTCGTATGACGTTTGTAAACGACGGTTGGCCACCATTATAATTATTCTACAAAATATATAGGCATACTGTAGTGCTTGCAACATTGTCGAGTATAACGTCAGTTTGCTCGGCTAACAAAACAATGTGATGCTGAAGTGATTTAATTAAGCTGGAAATGTTATTATAAAAGGAAAGCTAAGCTATTTTCAGCTGTGTTTTGTTGCACTTCATGCTATTTTCTGGTTTGACAAGACGGTAATTTGAAGTTGAACTATATACATAATTTGGAAATGAATATACACTCAGCTAAAGATTGTGTAGATTTGTAGCGGAAGTGTAGATGCGTAAACATAATGTACACTTTCAACAATGGAGTGACGTCACAGAAATAGCTTAAGTAGGCCTAAGCGTTTCAATGAATTGTATCTATCAATACAAAACAGCACCAGTTGGCTATCTTAAGTGTAGGCCGCCATGGCTACATAAGACACTCCGTCCCCCACGAGCGGTACACTCGTCGGAGAGGTGGCTCGTTGGGGCCAGCGGCGCTCCGTCACCCACGAGAGTTACGTGAAGACCCGGTCCGTTATTAAAGTACGGCCGAGGAGGGCTGCGGGGCTCTCGCCCGGCTGCAGTGGGGGTACATTGGACAGAAATGTCATGTTAATAGTGCCCTTGGTTAAACGTATGTTATCTCAGTACAATACACAAACAGTGAGTTGTATTCTGCTGTATTCAGGATTTTTGATTACATGCATCAAGTCGTTTATAGAATCAACGGCCTTGGACACTATTGGTATTGTCAAAGACTAGCCTTCACAGTTGGTGTATCTCAACATATGCACAAAATTACAAACCTGTGAAAATTTGAGCTCACTCGGTCATCGAACTTCCGAGATAATAATGAAAGAAAAAATACCCTTGTCATACGAAGTTGTGTGCGTTTAGATGGTTGATTTCGAGACCTCAAGTTCTAAATCTGAGGTCTTGAAATCAAACTCGTGGAAAATTACTTCTCTCTCGAAAACTATGGCACTTCAGAGGGAGCAATTTCTCAAACCGTTTTATACCATCAACCTCTCCCCAGTACTGGTCACCAAGAAAAGTATTATGCTAATATTTATTTTGAGTGATTACCTATAGTGCCCAACGCCTTCAAAGGGTGTTCACAAATGAAGCCCGGCTACTTTAAACGCGTTTTGCCTTTTTAAATTGAAACTTTACAAGCTGGTGGTCTTCATGGTTGGATTTCTATGTTGGGTTGATTCTGATAGAGGAAGACATGCTCTATAAAGTGATTTTTAATTTGTTGATTTTTGAAATGATGCATTGTTTCAAACATTGGGTCAAAGGTCACGATAACAGATTAAAGATCACAGTGAATTGTACAAAAATAGTCATAAAGTTGTAAATTTTGAAGAGCCCAACTGTTTCTTAGTGGATCCTAATAGAGGACGACATGCTCTATCAAGTGATTTTTATTTCGTTGATATTTGGAATGATAAATTATTTCAAAAATTGGGTCAAAAGTAACGATAACATATTAAAGATTTCAGAAAATTTATTTGTGACAAAAGAATTTATTTGAGCATACAAAATAATACAAAATGTGCATATATATGTGATGAGAATTGACATGGTTATGACATATTTTTACCAAAAAGGTGAAATTTTACCCGAAAAATGTCGGATTTCAGTGGTTTCTGCCCTGATCACACGTAAGTCCGATCGGGCTAAAAATTGGTGTGCATTCATTGCTCATAAGGACCTACAAGCACAGCAATTTTTATCAATATCGGAAGACATGAGGTAAAAAAGTGTTTTGGTCTGACATGGAATGACCCATATTAAAGAAAACCATTGTGCTGCCTGCCTTCAAACTCGATAGCTTTAATGTTTTATGTTGCCTCCAGGTTAACCTCTGAGTCTTTAATAGTACATGTCAAGTGAATAAATAAAAAGAAATTGACTTATTTTAAAGGCAGTGGACACTATTGGTAATTACTCAAAATAATTATTAGCGTAAAACCTTACTTGGTAACAAGTAATGAAGAGCTGTTGATAGTATAAAACATTGTGAGAAACCGCTACCTCTGAGGTAACATAGTTCTTGAGAAAGAAATAATTTTTCATGCGTTTGATTTCACCTCAGATTTAGAATTGAGGTCTCGAAGTCAAGCACCTGAAAAAAAGCTTCTGTCACTAACAAATGTGTTTTGATGAGTGGAATATGAATAAACAATTACCTAAGGTTTTAGAAAATTAGTTTCCATGTTATTTACAAAATTTTGAAAATAAGCCCGACCCGAGAGGGCGCTGTTCGTGACGTCAATCGAGGCGCGATGAATCGCATGCAGTGTCAACACAAGATAGTGACGCTTGGCGCAAGCTAAAGTAATGCCCTCAAAGTTGAAACAATACTTGATTTTTGTTCGCGTTAGGCAAAAGCTCCTTTAGGTTCGTTACGTCTTTCAGGTACCTTATTCGACTTCCCTACTAGCTGGAAAAATTGTTGGGACGGCGTCATGTTTTAGAAAAGAACTTTTCTCTTCATGTCAAAATGTGTAGTGTATTCCGGATTCCCGAAGCACGACGGCTCGAAGTGTTTGCTGCACAGCGCTGGAAAAGACGTCGGACCGGACCATTTTGCAAACTGACCCCATCTTTAGTTGTTTTGCTGCATCCAGCAGCAATACACCTGGTCGAAATTGCCGGGGAAATGCAAGAACAAACTTTTTTGAAACGTAAAACTCACGACTAGGACTTGAATGTACTTGCACGTACGTGTGTTTGATGTTCGATCGAGGCAAAGTCTGCCTCGATTGACGTCACAAAAAAGGTAGGCGGAGTCACCCCCACAAAACTTCATTTTTTTTTTTTTTACATATAAGTCGTTAGAAACAATTACTCAAAAAAATAATGTTATTGTTCAGAAACATTTACTCTACTGTTTGAAGAAAAATAATTTATATTTCCAGGTGACTTTAAGAAAAAATACTTTGTATTAAAAAAAAAATGTGAAGTGTGAAAAAGTGTAGTTAATTTATGTGAACCTGTTTAAAGCATTTTTTATTTATTTTTTTGTTTTATTTTTATATTGCTTAAATTTCTGCCAGGCTGCCGTTGTTCAAATTAACCTTGAATCATGCATTGAAAAACTCAGCGAACACATCCGACGTATTGCATGCTTGCCTTTATCCCTTTGTAATGTGTCACAATAGTAACACAAAATAGTGACCTCTATAAAGCACCCAGGTTCCTCAGGCATGACACTGATGGCGACATTACATGTTGACTACCTAAGGTAGAGGTGCAGGTAGAGAGGTGCAGTGCACACAGTTCAATGGAAGTTGAAACAGAATTATGAAGCGAACAGATGGGTTTAGAGTAGTTGTTTGAAAGAACTAGCGGAGGAAGCTTGGCGACGAAGAAGAGGCAGATTGTTCTAGAGAGATCGGCCTGCGTGGGAAAAGCTGTGGTCACCCCAAGAGTAGTGCGATCGGGAAACCTGAAGAAGCACAGAAAATGATGACCGTAGTCTGCGATATGGTTGATACACTCTACAAACTAAAGAGTTGAATCACACACTAACTTGCATGAGTTCGGTGAGTGACTACACTTTGAAAAAGTTGGATCCAGTGTTTTAATGTTAAACGTTATGAAGATACTTCATTGAAAGCCGTTAATCTCAAAAAAGTAACTACCACCGATAACCTTTTTATGTAAGGTGGCCCATGGTGGACACTTTGTTGATCAAGCTAATGCTGTTGACGACACGACAACACACAAGCAAACTCACGTAAGGGGAGTTTTATGCGGACTATGCGCTTTGCCTCAAAGGTCATGTAGTGCATTCATAAAACGTTTAACTTAGTGTCAGACATACAAAGCAGAAATTCTGAGTTGGAGTTATATCTGCTTGCCGTTATGAAGGACTCAAGGACGATTATCAAGTCGTTTATAAATTTGAAGGTTGTTTAAAAATGAAGCCCGGCTGCTTTGAACGCGTTATGCACTTTTCAATTGATACGTTACAAGATGGTGGTCTTCATGGTTGGATTGCTGTGTTGGGTTTGTTTACATCCAAAGTAGTTTGGAATATTTTGGTAAAAGGCCTGGGTATGATGTTACCTACACTACAAGAACAGTTCCACACTTCAACTTGGTTGATTGGCTGGATGGTTGCTTTTGTCAACGCAGGAGGATGTTTCACAGGTAAGCACGACCGAGTTTGTTTTCGGAATACGACATTCAGCTCAAACTATCACGTTTACGTCGTTGATAATGGGTGCGTTCGTTTAGCTTCCCTTTGGTCGACCCTGGTCTGCCCCCGGTGCGTTCAAATAGCTTTGCCGTCGTTCTAGGGGCTCACCCGGACTAGCCCTCAGTGCCCTGCTTGTGGAGTGGGTCACTTGTGGGCCGGCCCCAGGTGCATGACGTCACTACGAGAGCGGTTAGTGGTCGGTCGTTTAGCTCTTGTCAAGGGCTCACCCGAGTGAGCACCGCAGGGTAGACCTAAGCCCGGTTCATACTTCCTGCGAATGCGAATGCGATACGAATGTTGACGTTACAAATTCGCAACGAGTAATTCGCAGCAGTTCAACTTTGTTCAACTCCCTTGCGAATAATCGCTGCGGTAGGAGGGTTGCGGTGACATCAAATTTACGTCAAAATCGCTTCGCATTCGCATTCGCATGAAGTATGAACCGGGCTTTAGTGAAGCTAAACGAACGCACCCTATGATTGGTGGGGTTTCACACTTGCGCAAGCCAATCGTGCGTAAGCCCCCCCCCCCCCCCCCCCAAAAAAAAAAAAAAAAAAAAAAAAGCAAGATTATTAAGTAAACAGAGTTTGCGCCGTAACAACATTACAATTTGCGCAAATTAAAAAAGGGCATCTTCAAAGATTGCACCCCATACATTACATGTATACACAACATGAAGTACTTAAAGGCAGTGGACACTATTGGTATAATTACTCAAAATAATTATTAGCATAAAACCTTACTTGGTAACTAGTAATGGGGAGAGGTTGGCAGTATCAAACATTGTGAGAAACAGCTCCCTCTGAAGTAATGCAGTTTTCGAGAAAGAAGTTTGATTTCGAGTCACATTTAGAATTTGAGGTCTCAAAATAAAACATCTGAAAGCACCCACTTTCGTGCGAAGGGTTTTTTCTTTTTTTTTCTTGCGTTATTATCTCGCAACTTTGGCGACCGATTGAGCTCAAATTTTCACAGTTCTGTTATTTTATGCATATGTTGAGATACATTACCTGTGAAGACTACTCTTTGACAATTACCAATAGTGTCCAGTGTCTTTAAACATCAATGCACGAAAGCAAGTCAGTTCAGAACGTGCTATCAGAATTTCCATTTTCACAAATGTTCACCCCCCCCCTTCCGATTGTTCTGGCTATACCGAATAATTATGTGGGTAAAAGTGTTCAGCTTCCTCTTACAGTCTGTTTTGCTTTTGATTTGTTTTTTTTATAAAAGGCATCCTAGCAACGCCACTAAAGGAGAGATTTGGAGCCAAGACTGTGTTGACAGTTAGTGGATTAGTTGTTGGTATCTCCATGATAACTGCGTTATTCCTATCAAGTTTATACGCAATCACCTTTATCTTTGCCCTGTTTTCTTCAACAAGTTTGCTCTTTTCAAACAGGTGTCTACGCCACTAAAGGAGAGATTTGGAGCCAACACTGTGTTGACAGTGAGTGGATTAGTTGCTGGTATCTCCATGATAACTGCGTCATTTCAATCCAGTTTATATGCAATCACATTCACCCTTACCCTGCTTTCTTTAACATTTGCTCCTTTCGAACAGGTATACTAGCTACGCCACTAAAGGAGAGATTTGGCGCCAGGACTGTGGTGACAGTGAGTGGATTAGTTGCTGGTATCTCCATGATAACGGCGTCATTCCTATCCAGTGTTTACGTCATGACCTTCATCCTTACCGTATTTGCAGGTTAGTATTACAAGACTCTGTTATTACGAAAACCTGTGTCCATATATTGAAGATTGGGGAAAGTTGTTAATTTCAAATAGAAAGCAACCAAACTTGACAAAAAACTACACATGACCCGTCCGGCGGATTGCCGATAATTCTGTGTACGACAAGGGGGCATGGTGTCCGACGCAAAAAAAAAAAATGGCAACGATGTATTGGATATCATATTCCACGAAATCACTACCACCAGAGGCACGTTGCCATCTACTGTTTAAAGGCAGTGGGGACACTATTGGTGATTGTCGAAGACTAGCCTTCACAGTTGGTGTATCTCAACATATGTATGAAACAACAAACTTGTGAAAATTTGAGCTCAATCGGTCATCGAAGTTGCGAGATAATGAAAGAAAAAACACCATTGTCACACGAAGTTGAGTGCGTTTAGATGGTTGATTTCGAGACCTCACGTTCTAAATCTGAGGTCTTGAAATCAAATTCGTGGAAAATTACTTTCTTTTTTTGAAAACTATGGCACTTCAGAGGGAGCCATTTCTCACAATGTTTTGTACCATCAACCTCTCACCCTTACTCGACACCAAGAAAAGTGTTATACTAATAATTATTTTGAGTAACTACTAATAGTGTCCACTGCCTTTAACCAACCCCTTCATGGTATCTACGGACGTTTTAAGCATTGGTACAAACCACTAGGGGCCAGACTGGTAGAGCAGAATGTAATACCTCTCCAACTTTTACGAAGCATTAATGGTTAATTGCTAAATAAAGGGCCACAAGTGGAATGACCGACACTTTGTAAGCCCCTATTTGCTGCTGACAACACCAGACCTTGGGTCAGGTAAATTAAACCGCTCAGCGACCAAGACCTTAAAGATGCTATGTCAGATTTTTGGCCCCAAACATTAAAAAATTGATTTTTTTGTTTGTAGTAAATGGTATTTAAAAGAGTATCATCCGCTTTAAAAAAAAAAAGGTTATCTTTTACTTTTAATGGTCAGGAAACATGACAAAAATATTTTTTTTTATAAAACACATTAGAATTGGTATATTTTCGGGATCCCGACAAAAACAAACTAATTTTAGCACTTTATTTCACTGCTACTAATAATTGGCGGACCTTTTCGAGCAATGGCTCAAATGAAAGCTTGTAACTTTCTCAACCCGCATCAAAATACCTAAGGAATGTTAAATCATAATTGTTGGGTCAAATCAGCCAAAAATCTGACATAACATCTTTAAGTAGGGTCTATTAATTAGATGTCCGTGTATAGTAAGTGTGAACACCTTTTGATTTGTTTCTTGGTTGTTGTTGTTGTTGTTTGTTGTTGTTTTTGGTTGTTGTTGTTGTTGTTGTCGCTGTCGCTGTCGCTGTCGCTGTCGCTGTCCTGTCGCTGTCGCTGTCGCTGTCGCTGTCGCTGTCGCTGTCGCTGTCGTGGTGGTGGTGGTGGTGGTGGTTGTCGTTGTCGTTGTCGTTGTCGTTGTCGTTGTCGTTGTCGTTGTCGTTGTCGTTGTCGTTGTCGTTGTCGTTGTCGTTGTCGTTGTCGTTGTCGTTGTCGTTGTCGTTGTCGTTGTCGTTGTCGTTGTCGTTGTCGTTGTCGTTGTCGTTGTCGTTGTCGTTGTCGTTGTCGTTGTCGTTGTTGTTGTTGTTGTTGTTGTTGTTGTTGTTGTTGTTGTTGTTCTTTATCTTCTTATTCCTGTTCACTGGAACTTATCTCCAGAGCGTAACTAAAGATTGAATTTGATAAGTTAACTTTGAGACTCATCGGACAATTGAACCGTATGATTAAATTGGCACAGTTTTCTTGACGTCGTGATGACTTAATCTCACTAGAGATACAAGGTTATACATTTTGAAAAATTCTAATTTTGTATTCGAGGCATTTCACTTAAATTGAAAGGTATGATGTTCACAGTTTATCTAAAAGTCAACACAGGGGCAACATTTGTAGACGTGATGCCAAAATTGTTTTAAGGTATTGAATAACAAAACAAAATTGAAGATTTGTAACAAATCAGAACTCAGCAATACATTTGTTGATTTGTACAATGTACCTGTTATAGGACTGATAGTTAACACACAAACTTTGATCCATTTGACTTTTACCTTCGGTTTAATTTTTATTTTTATTTTTTTATTTGTACGAAAGTCATATCTTAAAGGCAGTGCACACTATTGGTGTTTCAAATTAAATATAGCATAACACCTTACTTGGTGACGAGTAATGGGGGGGGGGGGGGTGGTAGTATACTAATTTTCCACGAATTTGATTTCGAGACCACAGATTCAGAATTTGGGGTATCGAAACCAAGCTTCTGAAAGCACACAACTTCGTGTGACATGACGAGGGTGTTTTTTTCTTTCATTATTATCTCGCAACTTCGATGACCGATTGAGCTCAAATTTTCACAGGTGTGTTATTTTATGCACAATTATGTTGAGATATAGCAAGTGAGAAGACTGGTCAAGTATCTTTAAAGGCACTGAACAAGTTTGAGCTTAATTTGAAAATTTTAGCTTAATTGGTCATCGAAGTTAAGAGAAAAGGATGACAGAAAAAACACCCTTGTTGGACGAATTTGTGTGCTTTCAGATAGGAATAAAAGACTTGAGAAATTACCTCTTTCTCAAAATCTATGCTACTTTAGAGGGAGCCCTTTCTCACAATGATTATACAATCAACAGCTCTCCAATGTTCGTTACCAAGTAAGTTTTTAAGTTCATATTTGTTTTGAGTAATTACCAAACGTGTACCTTCCCTTTAAACATAACTTATATTTCCAGCATGTGTGTTCTTTGTTGTAGGATCAGCTGTTGGCATATCATTCGTGATAACGAAGCATCTGATTGGAAGCTATTTTAATAAATCTGTCACAACAGCCTATGGCGTGGCGGGCCTAGGCAGCTCTGCTACCTTCCTGGCTGTAGTGCCCGCGATACAGCTTTTCCTGTACATCTACGGCTGGAGGGGAACAATGCTTCTACTTGGAGCATTATCATTACATCTCGCTCTCGTTGGAGCTCTGATGAAACCATCTGCAGATAGTGGGAGTCAAGATGTTTATGAGGCAGCTCTCACAGACGAGGAGCAATTAGACACAGAGGTAGACAAAGTGGCACCAAGCAACCGCTTTGGCTGTTCTTGTTTTGCCAAGGTCTTTTCATTAACTAAAGATACATTCCAGCTTGAATTGTTCTCATCCATATCATTCTGGCTGGTTTTATTTGTGTTCATCGTGATGGAACTGACATATTGTGCATGGTTAATTTACTATGTGCAGTACACTACTGTGTCGAAAGGATTCACACTGGAAGACGCGTCACATTTTGTTGTCGCATATGGAATAGGGAGAACAATAGCTTCCATTGTGATCGGTCCATTGTTTCAAGCTGTGCAGGTTGTCAGCGCATACGTGTGGCTTGCTGCATCTCTACTTTTATGCGCCATTTATTATGCTGTTGATCCATGGTTGACGTCTTATTGGCCGATTGTTGCGAACACTTTCTTTTATGGAAACGCTCTATCAATAGCTTTTATACTCGTAGATGTTGTCAGTAAGAAGATATTCGGTAGAGAACGGTTGGGGCATGCTGTGGGGTTAATGGGACTTTCGTCAAGTGTGGCGTCACTCCTTCTATTATATTTTCCAGGTGAGTTTTCGTGTGCAGCGACAACACCAACACCAACAGACTACAATAATTTTCAAAATGAAGCACAGTAATTCCTAAACATAACTTTCCAATGTCAAACTACAATAAATAGTACAATTTATTCAGTTCCCGTCAACCCTGGAAAGCGCCCACTATAGTTTGCGAACGTGGAATCGTTGCTGTGTGATTGCAGTCCCTTTGGGGTTTTCACATATTTATAATAATTGAGTTCAGAAATATGAAGAAAACAAAATGTTTTAATGCTTTTTCTCATTTCACATATGAGTATTATGCTTACGAACAGTAAAACAATTGTTTTAGTAATTGTTTGTCACGGTTTATATGTTTAAAAAATACATAAAGTTGTGTAGGGGGCTGACTCCGCCTACCCCTTTTGTGACGTCAATCGAGGCAGACTTTGCCTGCAATTCGTATAGTAAACACACGTGCAAAGTACATGTACGTCTAAGTCGTGAGTTGGTACATTTCAAAAAGTGATTTTCTGCATCCAGCAGCAATACACCTGGTCGGCATTGCCCGAAAAAAAGGGAGAAATAGAAATTCACGACTTGGTCCGTACATGTACTTTGCAATTGTGTTTACTCTACGCATGGCGGGCAAAGTCTGCCTCGATTGACGTCACGAACAGCGCCCTCTCGGGTCGAGGTCTACTCTTAAATTTGTATATAACATAAGAACTGATTTTTTAAAACCTTAGTTAACTGTTTATCCACATTCCACTCATCAAAACACTATTGACAAAAGCTTTATTTAAAAAAGTACCACTTCCAGGTGACTTTTTTTTTTATTTTGGGTGTTGAACAAAGAATTGACTAGAGTGGGATTCGAACCAACGACCTCCGAATTAACGTGCCGGGGGTCGTTGGTTCGAATCCCACTCTAGTCAATTCTTTGTTCAACCCCAAAAATCATTTCAAAAATTACCCAGTCAGTTTCCCTTGTGGTTTATATTGACTATTTAATTTTTGAAGATTTGCAATATCCAAAACAGGCACTGATGGACTAATCAGCTTTGTTTTTCCTAACCCCATGCTACACTGGGCGGTAAAGTCTGCGATTCTACTTTGAGGTGTTGACAGATGCCCAAGTACAGACTGACATGAAATAGCAGGTCCAATGGATTTTGTTTTTCCAAATGTGGCAGATGAAAAACCAATTAGTCAGGGAAAAGGTCAAACAAAGCAAAGTTTTGTTGATGATTGCAAAACACTAACAGACTACAACAAATTTCCCAAATGGAGCACGTATCTGATGAAACACGACTTTTGAAATTCAAACTATAGTCAATACAATCTCTTCGTTTCTTTTAAACCAAAGTCAAGCGAAGCATTCAAACTTGTCCACAGATTTACATTAAACTTACTCAGTTTGAAGATAATGATGGTAGAAAGCTTCCCTTAAAATATTATTTGCTGAGGTGCTGTGGTTTGTGTGAAATGAGTAAAACAATGTCAGTATGTCACGCGTAAAAACGTATTTACTGGTTAATAATAAAACGTTTTTTTTTTTTCATGCAAAATAGTTTTCGTCTCACTAAGAGTGAGACGGAAAATATGTTGGTGACTATTTGTTCTCATTTCTCAAAAACTACACCACCTCAGCAAGTTATAGTTTAAGGAAAAATGTCTGCCATCATTATCTTGTTAATCTGTGGACATGTTTTGTGTACCCGATTCCCTTAACACAGTTGCTTTTAAGTCGCGTCATGTAGTTAACAGTTGGTTAATTGGATGTCTGCCTACTATTTTAGTGTCTTTGTTTCTGTGTTTCTCACATTGTGATATTTTGTTTTGTGTATACTATCCAGGATTGATTTACGACTTAACTGGAGACTACACCGTGGCTTTCAGTCTAATGGCTGGTGCACAGTCACTGACTGTGTTTGCTGCACTTGGTTTGGGCTGGAGACAGAAAGACCATCCCAGTTCATCTGAGGCATCCCAATTAGGAACTACATAGTTTTTACACATATATCGTAACCGAAGGGCTGCAAAACAATGTGAGACTTTTTGAACGCTTGGTGGCAGCAGACTTACCAGGTAAAATCCACACGGGGAAGCTAATCGAATGCACCCGATATCACCGTAATAGTCACTACATCAATCACTTCAGCGGTAACAACGAGACAGGACTAATATATATTTAGCGGTAACACCATGTGTGTATCTACATGCCAGGTAGAGTTTGTTCTTTAGAGAACTGTCTTGCTTTATTCTACTACCGTGGAGTAGATTTATCGGATTGTTCGGGAGACTTCTCAGTTCTGAAAAAAAAAACTGTCCTGCTTTTTACATACTACCCGGGCGAAAGGTAGAGAGAATTGGCGGGAACTACTATGCTTAAAGCCATTGGACACTTTCGGTAAACAGTATAGTCCAAGACCCACACTTCGTGTATCACAACTTATAATAAATAACAAACCTGTGAAAATTTAGGCTCAATCGGTCATCGAAGTCGGGAGAAAATAACGAGAAAAACCCACCCTTGTTTCCACACGTTTCGCCGCGTCATGACACGTGTATTGCAATGTGAATCTGTAGACATTGTGTTTTTTGTTAGGAAAAAGTACAGAATAAATACCCTTTAAGATTGGTGGGTTTTATCACATGGTGGAGTGCAGGCTGTGAACCAGTGATAAGAGAAAACTGCAAACTTAAAATGTTGAAACAGACATTGTTAAAATAGCGATTTAATAAGTCATTTTGAGGGTGAAAGTATTATATCACTTGGTGCCGGTTGTGGATTTTTAAAAAAGCTAGCCTTGCTCTAGGCCACCAGTCGCATTATTCACTCAAAAAAGACGCCGTTGTAAACCCACCGTATACTGTGCGTATTATGTGTGATCGCACCGCGCGACCCATATACACTGTCGGATCGCCCAGCACCCGCCGTCCGTACGACTACTAACTGTGCACAAGTCACTCGCACACGTACCACTATATCCGTCAGCGGATACCACTTAGGCCGTACATGCGGATAGCGTATGGGGCGTCGTGTGGTGATAACATCGCATACTAACTGTGCACAAGTCATTCGCACACGTACCACTATATCCGTCAGCGGATACCACTTAGGCCTACGCATGCGGATAGCGTATGGGGCGTCGTGTGGTGATTACATCGCACAGTGATTGGTGGGTTTTTACAGCGGCGGTCTTTTTCGGAGTGAATTATTCGACTGCCTTGAGCAAGGCTATTAAAATGCTAAAACGTTAAGTACTTATAATAAATATACAATGAAATTGAGAATTGTTTACAAAGTGTTAAAATCTGATTGAGTATAAGGACATGTTGATCTGAATTGGCTCTTATAGAGCTATAAAAAGCGTCTGACAACGCTGGTTATGAAATGGATATTGTTAGAAAGGATGTTCTGAAAGTAGAAGGATTCACTCAAAACTCAACTTGAAATTGACTTTGTGAACTTATAATATAAGCCATGCTTCGACACGCGGTATCAAGTACTGTTATGTACCGTGCATGCAGTATAGTATTTATTATTGAGTTCTTGAATTCAGAGCGGGCCCGTGCTTGTGTAAACAACCTTTGTTAGCCATTTTGTAGAGTAGAACCAACTTTTTGACTCCACAAAATGGTGGACCGTGTTATTTCACGAAATGATATCTATACACAATTTCAAGATACAGATCTACAGTTGTGGATTTTAATATCATACGTAAATCAATATGAAACTGTAATCAACTAACTACCTCAAGGTATTGTTTTCTGACAGTAAGTATGTACTAACAATAATGTGAACTAAATTAAATTCAAGCTTTCCTTCATCGAATTATATACAAAAGCTCAGTACAAGTCTTGATGCAAGACGTTTCTCGTTTTCCTTTCACGCACAGCGCGGCCAACTCACCAACAGCGCCCGCATCGACCGTATATACTCACCAAAATAAGCCCACTCAGGCGTCACACTAGAATTACGCCATAAACCTGCCTCCAGACCGGTGTGTATTTTCACCTTTGACCTACATTCAATTTATATAGAGCTAAGCAGTCAAAGTATATTGCGGATTGACAGCAGTGTACTGTTTGGGCATCTATGTAAAGCTCATGTCACTGCACATTTATCGATGATATCACTGTACGAGCAGGGACCTATCTTTGTCAATGTGGATAAATACAGGGGCCCAGTCTAACTCACTACCTCCATGCACTCACCGCTCGCGTGGCGTTGAGTTCGCTCGTCCCCCAACAATTTGCTTTAACCAAAGGCGCTGGGATGGGCAAACGTTTAATAATGCGCAGTCCCATCATGCATCACACTCACACTGCACCATGGGTGCGTTCGTTTAGCTTCCCTGGGTCTACCCCGCGGTGCTCACTCGGGTGAGCTCCTGACAAGAGCTAATCCAACGATCACACTCGCCCTCTTGTGGTGACGGCATGCACATCAGGTCACCTCCAAGTGGCCCACTCCACAAGCAGGGCAGTGGGGCTGACCCGGGCGGGCCCCGTAAAAGCTATTCGAACGTACCGGGGCAGACCGGGTCGACCCAGGGAAGCTAAACGAACGCAGCCCATAACAAGAATCTGTGCAAGCGATTAGCCCATCCCGAGCGCGAAGGCGATGAAGGGGCTAAAGTCAGGTGGGTATTATACGGGCGGTCGATGCGGGCGGTATTGGTGAGTTGGCTGTGCTGTACGTGACTGGAAAACAAGAAACGTCTTGCACCAATACATGTTCGTCATTAAATAATTGTTTTAGATCTGTACATTTAAGAGTGGATCATAAATAAACAAAATTGTTATTTATGTAAACAAAAGATCTATGCTAATTTAGTTGACTATTAAACTCACTGAACACTTTTGTATTGGTAAATTGTCAAATACCAGTCTTTTCACCAGTCTTTGGTGTATCTCAACATAAGCATACAATACAAAGCCTGTGAACATATTGGCTAAATTGGTCATCAAAGTCGCGTGAAAATGATGAAAGAAGAAAACACCTCTGTTGGACGAATTTGTGTTCTTTCAGATAGGAATAAAAGACCTCTGGCTAGAAGTATTTTACTATTTTAGTGAGAAATTACCTCTTTCTAAAAAGTTATGCTACTTCAGAGGGAGCCGTTTCTCACAATGTTTTATACTATCAACAGCTCTACGATGCTCATTACCACGTCAGTTTGTGGGTTAATATTTGTTTTAAGTTATTACCAAACGTGTTCCTTCCCTTTAATTCTTCAGGTTCTTGATCTCCTCCTGGTTGAGGAGGCGATCAAAAACCATGAGATTGCTGTACGCAGCTGAACCACTGTATGTATCAGATTGGTACACCTTATCACATGTATTGGTCATACCCAAGTACAGCCTAGTGCAACCATCAACATTTCCATCACTAAACTTGGAGGTTTTAGCCTCTTCCTTAAATTCTCCATCAACGTAAAGCTTCAACATATTCACCACCCCCTGGTTCATTTCAATCGTTAAAGCCAAGTGAAACCAACTATTTAAAGGGATTTGGGTTTTGTGGTATTTGTTAACAGATGTAGAACTTACTGTGCCGACCATGTAATAGAAAAGGCTTCCCTTGCTTTTGTATAACAGAGCAATACCCCTAGCCTGACTGGTTTGTCCCCCAGAGCTGATGTAGTAACGGTTACCAGTGAAACCTGATGACGTATCTATCTTGAGCCATAAAGACCACGTCATAGATTTACAGAGACCCGGGTCAGAGATACAGGTTTTATTAAAGTCACCAATATCCAGGTATGAGCCTACCTGAGTATAGACAGCACATGCATGCCCAGCAGCTACGTCAGGACCAGGAACCATCTTCAAAAGATCAGGGTTCCCTCTGACGTCATACTCGGTGCTGCTGACCGTAGGAATGTTGCATTGTTCTGGGTTGCCGTCTTGGCGAAGCGATCGATTCAGAATTAAGTGCTTCTCGAGGACATCTGTGGGTTAATAATAATATTAATAATAATAATAATAATAATAATAATAATAATAATAATAATAATAATAATAATAATAATAATAATAATAATAATAATAATAATAATAATAGTAGTAGTAGTATTGGGTTGTTATTATTCCGCGCATATCCGTCTTTCGGTGACGCTAATGCCGCTTTAATGACAGCATTTTCCTGCAATGTATGTGGGACTATATTTCAATTATGAGACCTACACTTCTTTACCATAGTGCCATTCACAAGGCGCTGCGTGACGCAATTGTGCTGCAAATAAAACCAAGAACACACGGGCGAACCCATTCTCTTTTCGATAAGTGTATACTTGGTTATTTGACGTGCATTTCACAACACACGGGACTTTCGGCTCACGTCCTATCCGAAGGACGGAAATCAAAATTAATCACTTTAAATTTAAAGCCAACATACACCTGTCGTTTTAAAAACCGTTTGATTGTTTTCATCCTGTATAAATATCCATGTATTCGAAAAACCTAACACGTGAAAATTTAATTTAAAGCCATTGGACACTGTCGTAACAGAAAAGAAATTAAAAGTTCACAGATTTACAAATAACTTACAGGGTTTACAGAAGGTAATGGTGAACGACTTCTCTTAAAATATTATTCCATGAAATGCTTTACTTTTTGAGAAAACATTAAAGCAATATCAATTCTTGATATCGAGAATTACGGATTCTTTTAAAACACATGTCATGACACGGCGAAACGTGCGGAAACAAGGGTGGGTTTTCCCGTTATTTTCTCCCGACTCCGATGACCAATTGAGCCTAAATTTTCACAGGTTTATTATTTTATATATAAGTTGTGATACACGAAGTGTGTGCCTTGGACAACACAGCTATCAACAGCTCTTCATTGCTTGTTACCAAGTAAGTTGGTATGCTAATAATTATGTTTGAGTAATTACCAATATTGTCCAGTGCCTTTAATGTCTCTAAATTTTCTCACCGTAGGCCTACTTGTTTAATTATATAACGTTTGCTGTAATCCGATCAAGTTTCGTATCAACAACTTTTGAATTGTAAAAAAAATGCATTGCGGGACTCGACAACTAACCTGTACAATTGAGCCATTTTCGGATCTCTTCTGCGTTGTCGCTTTGCATGAAGTTGTCATAGTAGGTAACGTTGAAGTGTCTGCATGGTGTGCGAGTGTTCAGACCACCAACACGAAGCCTGGTGCACTTACAAGGGTCATCAACCGGAATGACCCAGCGGTATCTATTGCCTTCATTGGGGTCTCGCTCATGTCCAATCGAGCAATCGAAACCTGAAACAAAACAATATACAATGAACAAAGAAAACGTAAGTGAAGTTTGAAGTGTTATTTTGTCCAGCGGTTTGGGTACCCTTTTGGGTAGCAAAAGTCGATAGCAAAAGTCGAGAAAAAAATAAAGAAAGACATAAGAAACCGCAAACAAGTTGGGAAAGGCCCTCGCAGCTTCGCCACTCGCGTGTATGGTCTCCCGTTCCAGGCGCTTGAGACCGTGGCGTTCGAAGCTGTCCAAGCCACGAAGGCATTGACAAAAGGCTACCGTAACGGCAAACAATGGGTGCGTTCGTTTAACTTCCCTGGGTCAGCCCCGGTCTGCCCCGATGCATTCGAATAGCTTTTGACGTCATTCCAGGGGCTCACCCAGGTCAGCCCCAGTGCCCTGCTTGTGGAGTAGGTCACTCGGGGGCTGACCCAAGGTAAATGACGTCACTACATGTCAGGGGCTCACCCGAGTGAGCACCGCGGAGAAGACCTAAGGGTGGATTTCACAAAGGTAGTCCTAACTTAGGACTAGTCCTAGGCAATGCTAAGAGATAGGACTGGTCCTAATTTAAGATTAGTAACTCATCCTCACTTAGGACTGGTCCTTTCTCTTAGCATTGCCTAGGACTAGTCCTAAGTTAGGACTACCTTTGTGAAATCCACCCCAGGGAAGCTAAACGAACGCACCCATTGTACAAGTTTCTGTTGAAAGCGCCATGTTTTGAATAATCCTCTCCCAGCCCACGTTTATTTCCATTATGAGGGACAGAATCTCCGCTGGACAGATCTTACTGGGACACCGGCTTACAACCATTAAACTTTCCTCGGCAACTTAGATCAAATTAATGTGTGATTTTAGCGTTTTATGTATGACTTTTGATTGAGTGATTGATTAAAGGCAGTGGACACTTATTTTTATTGGTAATTACTCAAAAATAATTATTAACATAAAACCTTACTTGGTAACGAGTAATGGTGAGAAGTTGATGGTAAACAAAATTGTGAGAAACGGATCCTTCTGAAGTGCCATAGTTTTCGAGAAAGAAGTAGTTTTCCACGAATTTGATTTCGAGACCTCAGATTTAGAACTTGAGGTCTCGAAATCAACCATCTGAACGCACACAACTTCGTGTGACAAGGGTGTATTTTTCTTTCAATATTATCTCGCAACTTTGCTTACCGATTGAGCTCAAATTTTCACAAGTTAGTTATTTTATGCATACACCAACTGTGAAGACTAGTCTTTGACAATCTTTTTTTTTCTTTCATTATTATCTCGCAACTTCGATGACCGACTGAGCTCAGATTTTCACAGGTTAGTTATTTTATGCATATGTTGAGATACATCAACTGTGAAGGCTAGTCTTTGACAATTACCAATAGTGTCCACTGCCTTTAAGGTAATGGTATACAACACCTGTACGTTAAGCATTGACCTCTCTCTCTACCGGTAAAGCACACTACCGATAAAGTAAGGAACCACTACAGTTCCAATACCGTGTGTTGGCATACAAGCAACCACCTTAGACTGGTCCCATGTAAATACAGGCACTGGACCCGATTTCATGGAGCTGCTAAGCACAGAAATATGCTTAGCATGAAAGTTTTTCCTTAATTAAAACAGGATTACATGTTCATTTGTTGCATACTGCTTGTTACTGGTATCCGACCTTTGTTTGCTTCCGAATTCCTGAAAATCACGTGGAAAATTGGTTGGTCATCTTGATTTTATCGAGGAAAACATTTCATGCTAAGCAAATGTTTGTGCTTAGCAGCTCTAAGAAATTGGGCCCTGGTCTAACCGGACCAATGACATCGGTGGATATTTGCAACGACGTAGGCTTTTAGTATCCTTGGTTGGTCTGCTAGCTCCGTAGTGACGTTGTTTGTCGCTTTATTTCCGATCGTCTGCTGACGCATACTAATAATTATGCATAACGTTTGTTTGTATGTAATCAAGTGTAGTGTTTAATTTTACACGTGTAAATTGAAGCAAAAAGGAACAGTACATCTGACATCTGACAGGATCCCGCTAGGTAATCAAGTCTGGCATTATTCACAAGCCTCATAGTGTGACGTCAGAATTTCAGGCTACGGCCACCTACACTTCAAAGACCCCCCCCCCCCATGCCCAAGCTACGGAAGTGTAAAGAGGACATGGTAAAACAAAACAGCTGATTGTTAATTCGGCCGCGGGCCGGATTGCTATTTTGCATGGTATTCCGCCGCCCTCCCCACCCCCCCCCCCCCCCCACCCTCCGCGACAACCCCCATTCCATCAGGTGTGCACGTATTGGTAACTAGTTACTTAAAGACAGTGGACACTATTGGTAATAACTCAAAATAATTATTAGCATAAAACCTTTCTTGGGGACGAGTAATGGGGAGAGGTTGATGATATAAAACATTGTGAGAAACGGCTCCCTCTGAAGTGCCATAGTTTTTGAGAAAGAAGTAAATTTCTACGAATTTGATTTCGAAATCTCAGATTTTGAACTTGAGGTCTCGAAATCAACCATCTAAACGCACACAACTTCGTGTGACAAGGGTGTATTTATATTTCATTATTATCTCGCAACTTTGCTAACCGATTGAGCTCAAATTTTCACAGGTTTGTTATTGTATATGCGTATGTTGAGATACACCAACTGTGAAGGCTAGTCTTTGACAATTACCAGTAGTGTCCACTGCCTTTAATTGACAACCTCGGAATGGTTGGGGTTAATGCCCCCGCGACAGCGCCCTTTCCCCCCAGGTGTGCATAACTCATAATTAGTTACTTAACTGGTTAATTTCGAACACGAACTACTTATCAGGATCCTGATAATTAGTATATCCTTAGCAATAACTTATAAAGTGCAATTTGGTGTTGTGTGTTTTTGTGTTTCCTGTTGCATGCACAGTATCAAAAGCACTCTACATGTTTGGTAATTATCAAAGACCAGTGTTCTCACTTGGTGTATCTCAAGATAACCATAAAATAACAAGCGTGCGAAAATTTGGGCTCAATTGGTCATCAAAGTTGCGAGGTAATAATGAGAGAAAAAACGCCACTTGTCGCGCCAAGTTGTGCGCTTTCAGATGCTTGATTTCGAGACCCCAAATTCTAAAATTGCTTCTTTCTCGAAAACTACATTACTTCAGAGGGAGCCGTTTCTCACAATGTTTCATGCTATCATTCTCTCCCCATCATCCGTTACCAATAAAGGTTTTATGCTCATAATTATTTTAAGCGATTGCCAATAGTGTATATTGCCTTTAGCATTATTTACGTCAAATTTGTTTGAAGATAATTATAATCCCGTAGGGCCTAGTATATAACAATGCGCTCGTGGAGCACATTATAAATAGTGCGCCAGTGGCTTACTTTAGTACTTCCATTAAACATGTATACGCACCCTTGAAGGAACACGTTGCCTTGGATCGGTCGAGTTGGTCTTTGAAAAGCGTTTGTAACCGTTTGTTATAAAATGCATATGGTTGGAAAGATGTTTAAAAAGTAGAATACAACGATCCATGTTTGTGTAGATCATTGTATTCTATATTTACAAAACCTTTCTACCCATATATATTGTGCATTTTATAACAAACGGTTACAGAACGCTTTTTAAAGACCAACTCGTCCGATCCAAGGCAACGTGTTACTTAAAGGAACACGTTGCATTGGATCGGACGAGTTGGTCTATAAAAAGCGTTTGTAGCCGGTTTTTTTTTTAAATGCGTATGTTTGGAAAGATGTTTTAAAAGTAGAATACAATGATCCACACAAGTTTGCCTCGAAATTGCGTGGTTTTCCTTTTACTTTGCAAACTAACACGGTCGGCCATTTATGGGAGTCAGAAATTTGACTCCCATAAATGGCCGACCGTGTAAGTCGACGAGATAAAAGGAAAACCACGCAATTTCGAGGCATGTTTGTGTGGATCATTGTATTCTACTTTTACAGCATCTGTCTATCCATATGCATTTTATAACAAACGCTTTTCAAAGACCAACTCGACCGATCTAAGGCACGTGTTCCCTCAACCAACAGTACCATTGGCTTACCAATGCTTACGAAAATCGACGGCGAATTACCGTCTTCACAACATTCGCTGAAATTTAGGTAGCGCATCGTATCGCTATGGAGGACCAACAGTGGACAACGCAATAATTATCCAATTTGTTGATAGTAGACAATTTGAATTTACTTTCAAGTAAAACCATTTTCTCAAAATCTTCATTTTCTGCTAGCAGAAATTTGGAATTTACTTTTTGCCAGTGACTGGCGGTCGAAAAATAGACAACCCAAATTTTAAAATTTCTAAATATTTCTAAATTTCAACTAGCAGAAATGTGGATTTTACTTTTTGGATTTTACTTCGGTCTACACCTTTTCTCATTGTTTCTGCAAAATGTCTTGCCCAATTTATATTTCGCCATAACCACACAACAATGGTCACTCACAAAATGATGAGGCACGATGGTTAAGAGTCAGTTCAGGTAAATAGTTGACATACTTGCTCACGGTCAAAAAATGATTTTTTTTGTATACTTTGTGGGTGGAAGGGCCTTGGGGTTCAAGTAAACAAAATTGCATTTTCAATTCTATATATAGCCCGTTGCCATGGTTACGGCTCATTTTGTTTTTTGGCCATTTTAGGCCGATTTTGGGGTCTGAAAAACTGGTTTTTAGCTCATATTTACAACTCCACCCAACCAAAATGCAACATTATTTCAAAAAACCTTTTATATCACTACAAAGTATCATCCTTGGCCTTCCTTGAGAAAAAAACTTATTGCTTTAAATAATACCCTTGTGCTATTTTTGCATTATGCATTACAGTATGTTTTTAGAACTTGCAAAATCAACATTTTTTTTCCTATTTTTGGACCCCAAAATGTCAACTTGCCAGGGGTCTCCGAAAATTTCCCTTTCGGCTGTGATTAGGGCCAACAGTGGTCTTTCAATATCTGGTGTCAAAAACTTGGGCAATTGTATCCTGTTGTGACAGTACTGCCTCAAAACTAGACTTAATATCGAAATACGTGTCCACGGTAAAAAAAAAAAAAATAATAATATTTTTTCATTTTTGACGTAAATTATCAAAGACCAGTGTTCTCACTTGGTGTATCTTAACATAACCATAAAATAACAAGCGTGCGAAAATTTGGGCTCAATTGGTCATCAAAGTTGCGAGGTAATAATGAGAGAAAAACACCACTTGTCGCGCCAAGTTGTGCGCGTTCAGATGCTTGATTTCGAGACCCCAAATTCTAAAAATAATTGCTTCTTTCTCGAAAACTACATTACTTCAGAGGGAGCCGTTTCTCACAATGTTTCATGCTATCATTCTCTCCCCATTATCCGTTACCAATAAAGGTTTTATGCTCATAATTATTTTAAGCGATTGCCAATAGTGTATATTGCCTTTAGCATTATTTACGTCAAATTTGTTTGAAGATAATTATAATCCCGTAGGGCATATAGTATATAACAATGCGCTCGTGGAGCACATTATAAATAGTGCGCCAGTGGCTTACTATAGTACTTCCATTATACATGTATACGCACGCTTAAAGGAACACGTTGCCTTGGATCGGACGAGTTGGTCTATAAAAAGCGTTTGTAACCGTTTGTTATAAACTGCATAATATGGTTGGAAAGATGTTTAAAAAGTAGCACACAAGTTTGCGTCGAAATTGCATGGTTTTCCGTTTACTGTGCGAACTAACACGCTCGGCCATTTATGGGAGTCAGAAATTTGACTCCCATAAATGGCCGACCGTGTTAGTCTACGAGGTAAAAGGAAAACCACGCAATTTCGAGGCATGTTTGTGTGGATCTTTGTATTCTACTTTTACAGCATCTGTCTACCCATATGCATTTTATAACAAACGCTTTTCAAAGACCAACTCGACCGATCTAAGGCAACGTGTTCCTTTAACCAACAGTACCATTGGCTTACCAATGCTTACGAAAATCGACGGCGAATTACCGTCTTCACAACATTCGCTGAAATTTAGGTAGCGCATCGTATCGCTATGGAGGACCAACAGTGGACAACGCAATAATTATCCAATTTGTTGATAGTAGACAATTTGAATTTACTTTCAAGTAAAACCATTTTCTCAAAATCTTCATTTTCTGCTAGCAGAAATTTGGAATTTACTTTTTGCCAGTGACTGGCGGTCGAAAAGCAGACAACCCAAATTTCAAAATTTCTAAATATTTCCAAATTTCAACTAGCAGAAATGTGGATTTTACTTTTTGGATTTTACTTCGGTCTACACCTTTTCTCATTGTTTCTGCAAAATGTCTTGCCCAATTTATATTTCGCCATAATCACACAACAATGGTCACACACGAAATGATGAGGCACGATGGTTTAAAGTAACACGTTGCCTTGGATCGGACGAGTTGGTCTTTAAAAAGCGTTCTGTAACCGTTTGTTATAAAATGCATAATATATGGGTAGAAAGGTTTTGTAATTATAGAATACAATGATCTACACAAACATGCCTCGAAATTGCGTGTTTTTTTTTTTTACCTCTTCGACTAACACGGTTGGCCATTTATTGGAGTCAAATTTTTGACTCCCATAAATGGCCGACCGTACTGTTAGGTTGCACAGTAAAAGGAAAACCACGCAATTTCGAGGCAAACTTGTGTGGATCATTGTATTCTACTTTTAAAACATCTTTCCAACCATACGCATTTTAAACAAAACCGGCTACAAACGCTTTTTATAGACCAACTCGTCCGATCCAATGCAACGTGTTCCTTTAATTTCAAGATCACGATTATCTTATCTCCACCAGTCGCGTAGAACAACAACATAAAATTAGAACGCAACTTTTCCTATTTTGGCTTCATCAAACACAAACTTGTTATTTCTGCAGACATGCAGAAAACCATCACAGAACCACTGAACCACATTATACTGGGATGTATATATTACGTGAGACCACGGTGATAATCTTCTTTCTTAAAAACTACGTTACTTCAGAGGGAGCCGTTTTATCAACGGCTCTCCATTGCTCATCGCTACCAAGTAAATTGCCAACATTGTCCGGTGCCTTATGTTTAAATCATTAAAAAAAAAAAAAAAAACCGCCATGAATGTGTAAACGTACTACCTTACCTTTAGCGTTTTGCATCAGTAGAAACATACAGAAAAGGGAGATAACTCCAAATTCATCCATTTCGAATGAAGTTCCAGCAACAAGTGATAGCAGCCACGAGTCTATCCACTGAGTATCACTATTGTTATGCGTGAAGTTCATTTAAAGGCAGTGGACACTATTGGTAACTACTCAACATAATCATTAGCATAACACCTTTCTTGGTAACGAGTAATGGGGAGTTTGTTGATGGTATAAAACATTGTGAAAAACGGCCCCCTCTGAATCAATGTAGTTTTCGAGAAATAAGTAATTTTCCACAAATTGGATTTCGAGACCTCGGATTTAGAATTAGGTCTCGAAATCAAGCATCTGAAAGCACACAACTTCGTGTGACAAGGGTTTGTTTTCTGTCAGTATTTTCTTTCAACTTTGACGACCGATTGAGCTCAAATTTTCACAGGTTTGTTATTTTATGCATTATGTTAATTTACACCAAGTATGAAGACTAGTCTTTGACAATTATTACCAATAGTGTCCGGGTCTTTAAAGGCACCTGACACTAAGGGATACTTTTGGGACGCTTGGTGGCAGCAGACTTACCAGGTCAAATCCATTCTTCTCGGTAATGTGCGCATGCTCAGAACTAAATAAACGACTGAAATTTATCTGGTAAGTCTGCTGCCACCTAGCGTTCCAATGTCACCCATTTGTAATAACTCAAAAAATTTGTTTTCATCACTATAAAAACTTACCTCGCAACAATTAGCAATGGGGAGCTGTTGGTAGTAAAACAAACAAAAAAACATTGTGAGAAACGGCTCCTTCTGAAATAGCGTAGTTTTTGAGAAAAAAATCTACTTTCTCACTAAAATAATATTATTTGATTTTTATTCCGAGACCTCAAAATAAGATTTTGATAGGTCTCCAAATCAAGCATAAAAAAAATAATGTGTGTGACAACGATGAGTGTTTTTTCCTCCATTTTTATCTCGCAACTTCGACTTCTACTTCTACTTTACTACTAGGCAAAGTCCCATGATGGGATATCACGCCAATGTTAGACTACCACTTGGGTTTAAATTAGCACAGGTTTGTTATTTTGTGTGCATAATATTGAGATACACCTAGTGAGAAGACTGGTCTTGTACAAACCAAAGGTCTCCAGTGCGCATGGGTTACATAAACCATGGAGGTGTCTATATACCTCCATTCATAAACAGGCTGTGCTTTTAAAAGCAAAGTAGCTTACTGTCTCTATAGTCTAACTTTTGTAAGTTTCACCAGCACCAACACATATCTTTGGATCTACACCTTTTATTTTGCACATCCATTTAGTTTTTGTTTTCTATTGACACCTTCGAGTTCTTGCTGCACCGACAGATCGGTCACTCATCGGCAACCTCCCAGCTTAGCCTTCGAAGGCTAGTTCCTTATAGGAGCAACCCACACTGAGAACTGAAGCTATGGTGCGTTCGTTTAGCTTCCCTGGGTCGACCCCAGTGTGTGGCGTTTTATTTGTCCAGGACGAACGTGGGTAATTATCTGCACAGTTAGTTCTAGAAGAGAAAAACGCCACACAACGGGGTCGACCAGGGGAAGCTAATCGAACGCACCCAAAAGTGCTTTATTACTATTTTGGATGAACGTTTGAGGGCGCCATATCATCGGCCCAAAAGCGCGCGGCTCCCAGACGTTGACTCAAGAGAAGCTACGAATTGTTATGCTTGGGATCTGTCTATTTACAGTTCGCCATTCGACATGTGGAAAATGGCGCTCGTTTCTAATAAACTCGTCCCTTTTCTTGTAATTATTTCTTGTTTCTATGTGGCTGAGGGGCACAAACTCAATGTACCGAGGATAATGTTGCCCTACTTTGCTACTACACCGATCAATTTTACTCTAGAAGCTAGCGACGGCTGTTACCGGTGGTATGTATCAGTTGTTTTGTTGTCCCATTCCGTCTCCGTGCGTGTGATCATGGATGAAGTTTAGCCCAGGTTGGACTCCTCCGTTGCATGCAACGCGACGGAGTCCAGGGTATAAAGGTCCCGTACCATTGCGAAAAATTTTCAAAAATCTGTTAAAAATATTTCTACCTAAGTTGGGAGTCTGAACTTTTACTCACATGTTCCTTGTACTTGTAGTTGGAACTCCAAGCCCGCGTTATTTAAAATTGTTGAATTGTCTCCTTTGGTGTTAATATTTTGTGAAAAGAAAATTGAAATTTACGTTTTCCATTCCCACGTCGTCCACTAACTTCCATGTAAACACTTTCTTGCACTGATCACTGGCGGCGCCATCAACTTGCGTCAACCACTCACTAAGCAGATGGATAATACTATAGTCAGCGAGCAATTTACACAAAGCGCAGAACATAGTATACCGAGCATTGCCATTAGCCCACCTGGTTGAGCTGTTAATGGCTCCGCTTTTAACATCGGTCTCATCACTGTCACCATTACAGCCCACCTTCGATACATGTCTTAAACGCTAAGTTTTCAAAGGTCGCAAAATGCGAGGTAGTTTGATTGCAAATTTCTCCCACTTAAAAAAGTCCAATACTACTCCAACATACCTCATTTTATTCCTTACATTTGTGAAATTACTATGACACATAACAGGGCTTACTAAATGATGACTTTGTCTAGATGTGATGATTTGAAAATTGGTAAAAAAAAAACGTGTACACAAATTACATTTACCGTGACATACTCTTGGGCGCCGCCATGTTTTAATGATTCTCCTCTTGTTGGACGTGAGAAGTCAGGGCACCAGGCAAATCTTGCAAGTCATGAATATCCAAGAGGTCATGTCACGTGACGCGGTATGGCTACGCTGATTTATCAATTTGCGTGGTGTACAAAGTATAATATGAATATGAATATGTATGAGGTGACGTTGCGCGGTGGTAGTTTCCAGATACAGCGCAGCGCTACGTCACCTTATACATATTCAGTTTTTACTGTACACGCACATAAGCCTAGCGATCATGACGTCACCTTATGGATATTCATGACTTGCCAGATTTGCCGGGCGCCCACGTTATCCTCTAATTCTAATTTAACTCAATTTTTACTCATTGACATTGATTGAGTGAGATATCCCTTTTTGTAAAAATGAGTGAAATCCTATGCTATGTTAAATTGCATTGTTTTTAACCTAACCTAGTTAATAAACTATTTTGTTTAAAAAAATTAAACATCTCTTTTGTCCAGGCGTTCCTCACGGCCAGAAGTTGCCTCAGTCAAACCTATGGAAGGTCCGGACCATCAATGCTCCCATTCTGCCAAAGTGACTGCACTGTCCACACACCCAGTGCAGATGACCAGCGTTATATTCGCAGAGGAAGAAGGTAGGCCTACTGTGTACAAGTTGGTCATTGTTTGTAAACAATATGGTTGTAGCTAGGAAATTTTTAGTGGTGGGCAGCTGAATTTAAATTTGGTCAGAGATTGCGAGCAGTGCGCACGTACTCTGTTATAAGGATTGTTTTCAGGGCAAAATATTAAAGGGACACACCGGCTCACCGTTTACGCAATTTAGGGGTGTAGAATCATAAATAATGTTTTCATAGATGGTTGCTGTAAAAAAAAATCCTTGGAATGTCACGTATTTAGCGAAAAAAACCAAAGCGGCCATATAACAAGCTAATGTAAGATTCACACTCAAAGCGTCCGTTACACGGACCCTTTGAGTGTGAATCTTACGTTAGATTTTTCACCCTTGTTTACATTTTGTAGCGATAATTTGAATACATGATCTTTTTCGTCAATTATTCGTAAATATTTTGTAAAAAAAAGATTTAAATTTGGTTAAGTACGATACTTTTAGACGAGTGAAAGTAAAACTAGCCCGGAAGGTCACGTGATTGTTTGTACCCATTTTTGGTTAGAACAATCACGCGACCTGCGTTTTTGCCTTAAAATGCTCAAAAACGGCTAAATTTGATGATTTTTTTAGGACTGTTCTTCATTCCTAGAAGACCGTTGAAGTCATATCTTAGTCTATTTTGTAGCCCAAATAGCCCAATTCGGCCGGTGTGTCCCTTTAATATTAGAGCAAAATGTATATTATGTAAGATTCAAGAATAACAGTTTTAAAATATGGTACAACTATTACAAAAATGTACCAATACGAAATAATTGTGATGCATTTGTAAACAGACTGTGAAATAGAGCAGATAATAAATTCAGCACTAACTGAAGCTGTACCACCAGAGATACTGCTCTCATCTTCCAATCTTTTCCGTTTTCCAAAAAAATCGTCCAGCTTACGTTGTGAGGCCATCTTAAAATTTACACAGATAAATTTTAAACACAGCCTGCTGTCGGCATAAGCATGACAACAGGTGGACGAAGCGAACATGTTTACATGCCTACATGTACATCCGGGATACGCGAACTGGTACACTAGACTTTACACCATGGCTACAACGCTGGTTATGTTCAGGACTAGGATTGGACGATTAACAACAATAATAAAGACTGGTTATGTGCACATATCCACCCTGCCGAGTGTTTAGGGCGCAGTGAAACCAAAAACAAAACAAATGAAAAACAGAAGCAACAACGTTAGTCCTTGAAAACCTGTGACATAGGATAATAAGTTTTGAGAGGAGATTCAAAATTTGTGGTACAAAGACGAGATCTAAGATTAAGTGGTAGAGAGTTCCAGATGGGTGGTGCTGCTGAAGATAAAGTACTGTTCAACAAGTTGCGTCTCAATATCAGACCCTGTTGTTTTGAACTATGTTGTGCCACAGGGGTCAGTACTGGGCCCACAGTGGTTTAAGCTGTACACTTTAGCGGAATTGTGACATCATCCTGAAACTTAATCTGAATTACAATGTACACATAGACGACACTCAGCTATACATCACGTTTAAATCTTCTCAAGGAAACGCCAATGCATCTATTGCAAGACTTGAGAAAAGCAACCAAGAGATTCAACGTCGGACACATCAAAACTTCCTGAATTGATTACTTTGGACTCTTGACCACTTCCACTTACCATTGATGATTGATTATTCTTTTCTTTTCCCCAGCGAGTGGTCAGATCATTAGATGTGATGTCATCATTGATAAGATTGATCTGATCGACATCGTCACAACGACCAGGGTGCTTTACCTAGGGAATTACATTTGACTCTGGACCGCTCCCATTCACTGTTGAAACTATTATTATTTTTCTTTCCCCAGCGAGTGGTCAGATCATTAGATGTGATGTCATCGTTGATAAGATTGACCTGATCGACATAGTCACAATGACCAGGGTGCTTTAGGGAGCGTCTCAAAAGTCGAGCACGTTCCTAGCGCAAAAGAACGTTCCTGCGGGCATATGCCCGCAGGATCGCAACATCATGACAAAGTATCCGCGGAACATTCCAAAAGACCGGTCCTGTGGAACGGACAAAAGTGGCGGGGATACTCTTGCGATCCAAAAAGAACGTTCCTACCGTTCCGACTTTTGAGATGCTCCCTTACCTAGGGGATTACATTTGACTCTTGACCACTCCCATTCACTGTTGAAATTATTATTATTTTTCTTTCCCCAGCGAGTGGTCAGATCATTAGATGTGATGTCATCGTTGATAAGATTGACCTGATCGACATAGTCACAACGACCAGGGTGCTCTACCTAGGGGATTCACCGGAAGAGTTTGAAGTCAGGGCACTAGACGATGAGGGTAAGTTTGCAGGGCTGTACAGTATGCTTCATTTTTGAAAGGGCAAGGGAAACGAGGCATTTTCTTTTTGGTAAAGGGCACCCTATGATGAAATTGCAAATTTGTACTGTCGAGCATTTCAAGGGCACCAAGGCAATGACCAGGGGACACGGAGGCAATCACCTTCGTTGCCTCCGTGAAGTATCAGGCCTGTGTTTGTAGAACCCTAGCTTCAAGACAAGGTTTTAGTAAGGATTATAGTGTCTTTGTGATTTCAGCCCCATTCAACAGCACAAGCATCGATAACATTGTAAAATACAAAATCATTGACATTTTGTAGTTTCATCTTTTTGGGTGAGGTTAAAGTTACATGCCTGTATGAAAAGAAAACAAATAAGGTTATAACCAATTGCTCTGGGCATTCATATTTTCAAATATGTTTTCATAACTTTAACTTAAAAAGTATTTTTGATTTTATACAATAAGTAAACATTATAATTATCATTTAAGATGTTTTCTTGCTTTTCAATACACAATAGATTAAAGCCATTGGACCCTTTCAGTAAACAGTGTTGTCCAAGGCTCTCACTTTGTGTACCACAATTTCTATATCAATTAACAAACCTGTGAAAATTTAGGCTCAATCGGTCATCGGAGTCAGGAGAAAACAACGGAAAAACCCACCCTTGTTTCCGCGCGTTTCGCCGTGTCATGACATGTGTTTCAAATAAATCCATAATTCTCGTTAACGAGAATTTATATTGTTTTGCTGTTTTCTCAAAAAGTAAAGCATATTCATGGAATAATATTTTAAGAGAAGTCTTTCACCATTGCCTTCTGTAAACCCTGTAAGTTATTTGTTAATCTGTGGACTTTTTTTTTTTCTGAACCGAAAGAGTCCAATGGCTTTAAGACAGTCATTTGAGAGGAACTTGATTTTTTTTTTTTTACAGATAATACCTTCACTAGTCTACAGGGTTTGGAGTTTGAATGGTCCCTACTGTCTGATAATGACGCCGATACTGTCATTGATGCTAAAACCATCTTAAGGTGAGCCTTCTACAAACCAGTGTTACTCATGTCAGGCCTTAAAGACACTGGACACTATTGGTAGTTGTCAAAGACCAGTCTCCTCACTTGGTGTATCTCAACATATATGCATAAAATAACGAACCTGTGAAAAGTTGAGCTCAATTGGTCACAGGAGTTGCGAGATAACTTTGAAAGAAAGAAACACCCTTGTCACACGAAGTTGTGTGCTTTCAGATGCTTGATTTCGAGACCTCAAATTCTGAACTTGAGGTCTCAAAATGAAATTGGTGGAAAATTACTTTTTTTCTCGTAAACTACTTCACTTCAGAGGGAGCCGTTTCTCACAATGTTTTGTGCTGAATTTTATGCTGATAATTATTTGTAGTGATTACCAATAGTGTCCACTGCCTTTAAAGGAAGTGGACACTAATGGTATATGCTCAAAATAATTATTACAGTAAAACATTACTTGAAAACAAGTATTGGAGAGCTGTTGATAGTATTAAACATTGTGAGAAACAACTCCCTCTGAAGTAACGCAGTTTTTGGGAAAGAGGTAATTTCTCACTAAAATAATAAAAGACTTCTAGCTAGAAGTCTTTTATTCCTATCTGAAAGCACACAAAGTCGTCCAACAAGGGTGTTTTTTCTTTCATAGTTTTCTCGCTACTTTGATGACCGATTGAGCCCAAATTTTCACAGGCTTGTTATTTTATGCTTATGATGGGATACACTAAGTGAGAAGACTGGTCTTTGAAAATTCCCAAACGTGTACCCTCCCTTTAAATAACTTTTAATTTTAATGTGATGATCAAATTCATCCTTTCAGATTGGTGACCTATCATGAGATGCCCTATGACCCGCCCAAGTACATTGAGCGCATGGAGGAGCAGGGCAAGCAGGGCGACCGCATCTTAATTGAGGGCATCAGGGCAGGGTCAGCCAAGGTCGCTGTCCGCTTGACCTCTCCAGGATTCAAGGTAAAGTTATATGTAGTAAAAATTATAATTATAGTATTAATACATGTACTTGGTTCTGATATAATGTAGCGCCTACATAAAATATGACAACCGAAATACATCAAGCTGGAAGTAAACAACCACCGTGACACTATTGGGAATTGTTTTCTTCACTGAAACCCTATTTGGGGGCTTGAAAAGCTGTACAAAAATGGATGACGATCTGTTTACTTCTTATTTGGTGGGTTGCACCCTAGACATTCCAATGTTTCATTGCCATTCTAGTCATTTGTATTCTACATTAATAAATATCCCAGACAGTTTCGCTATTCCTATTGGTGGAGAGCGCTCCACGTGGGGGTGTTTAAACGGTTGATAATGACCAGCTGGAGCTGCTTACAACCGGTTGTTTCTGGATACGTTTGTCAGTTTGTGCGGGTGAGCCCACGATCTCGTTCGCAGGAGTGATCGATCTTGCCGCGCCATTTAAGCCCATAGATACGAAGTTGCATTACGCGCACGTGTACAGAGCAAGACCTTGGAGAAACAGAGTTTCCTACTTTATTATGTCTTTTTACCAAAATGGCATAATGGGAATAAAAGAGTGGTGGGTCATTCTTAAAGCCTTCGGACCCTTTCGGTACACAGTATTTTCCAAGGCCCACACTTCGTGTATCACAACTTATATATAAAATAACAAACCTGTGGAAATTTAGGCTCAATTGGTCATAGGAGTCGAAGAAAATAACGGGAAAACCCGTCCTTGTATCCGCATGTTTCGCCGTGTCATTACATGTGTTTAAAATCAATCCGTAATTCTCGCTATCGAGAATTTATATTGTTTTACCGTTTTCTCAAAAAGTAAAGCATTTCATGAACTAATATTTCAAGAGAAGTCTTTCACCACTACCTTCTGTAAACCCTGTACGTTATTTGTAAATCTGTGAACTTTTATTTTTGTTTCTGTACTGAAAGGGTCCAATGGCTTTAAGCAGCCAGTTAAAACCTTGCAGGATGGAGAAAGGCCTTGTTATTATGTTACTAGCCTTTTATTCCGATTAAATTTAAACTTAAATGGTTAAAATGTTGTTTCAAATGGTGGTCGCGTTACTAAGAAGTTTCTTTATGATGTGTTTGTTGTATCTTCACAATAATATTTGTTTTTAATAGATGTTAAATTTGCATCGGGGATAAAGAATATTAATTTTTGGTTTTTACCCATATACACCGATGTGTGTAGCACTGTATACTCCGTACTTTCCCCGAGTCCTGTGAAAATCTCAGGCAATCTCGGGTGGTCTAGTTGGTATGACACTGCTCTAGAATTGCAAAGGTCGTGGGTTCAAATCCCACCCGAGTAAAAATGCCTGTGATTTTTTTTCACACGACTCCGGAAAGTACTGAGTATACAGTGCTACACACATCGGTGTACATATGTATATGGGTAAAAACCAAAAATTAATAATATTTGTTTTCTTTGCCAAAAGGATGTGAAGATGAGTGTAACGAGGGTGATAGTGATCGATCACCTGATGCTGAATCCAGCCCATGATATCTACATCTTAGTCCACGCTCAGATCAAATACCAGGTCGAGAAACTCAAAGAGAGCAAGATTACTGGTGAGTCTTAGGGTACTGAGTAATCTGGGCCCAATTTCATGGCTCTGCTTACCGTAAGCACAGAATTGGCGCTTACGGAAGCAGGGAATTCTGTGCTTACAGCAAGCCTTTCACGGGTAAGCGACGAATTTGGGCTTCTGCGCGTGCGTACTAGGCATTCTAAGCTTACAAGGCTAGCGCAGAAATTCGGCGCTTGCACAAAAGCGAGGAATCGCGATCGTAAGCGCAGAATTTGGCGGTAAGCAGGGCCATGAAATTGGGCCATGGTAATTGGTAATCGGTCAGATTTACACGGCTGCCCCATAGCTGCAGCCAGTAGACCGTCAGGACACAAGGATACCCCGTTTGTTATTTTTATTTCACACTTTTTTGGGCAAAGCAACCTCCTTTTCAGACGGTTTTAAAACAACTAAAATACAATTATTATAGATTTTTTTAATGTAAATTTGTATTCAATATTTGTTTTTTACAAAACTACAAATATTATTTAAAAATTGTTGACGGTAATTTTTGTTATTGTTAATTGCGCATTTACATGTAAGTGTTGAACTGGTGCACTAAAGTTTCAAACCATGAGTATGACATGCAGACTTTAAATTTGCACATACAAATTTTTTCACCTGCCCACTTACAAGTAACTTGTGTCTTGAAATCATGTGCCCTCTTTGTCTAAGGTCGGGTTATCTTTCATCACTGCTAACGATTAAACAAGGCAATGTGAACTCCTCTCGACCAATCAGAATGGATAAACTGTTCCAGGATTGGAAATAATATGATTAGAAGTCACAAATATTTAAACTTTTTCTCCTGTGCTTTTTTTTCAGTCGTTCCTATGCCTTCAGCACAGTACAAACTTGAGATTCGCAATAGTGGCATAGCGAGTCTGGACACCAAGACGTCTACGGTTACCGGTGTATCACTGGGTACCACTGAGGTTGTGCTTAGAGACAAGAGTATCCTTTCAAAGTCAATATGATATAATATTTATATTTTTGTGTGTTTTCTAGCTTGATTTTTGAGCTTATCTTCCCCAGTTTTGTATACATGTACCAGCTTGTTTATATTGGTTTATATTGAACTTAACCCAAACATCCAGACATCAAAGATGCTGTGAGTCTCCCAAGCTCATCTATTCATGTCATCGAACCCAAGTATCTTGGTAAGTTCTTTTGAAAGTTCTAATCTGTGTTCCTTCAGTACGTGGAATTCTCAAACAGTTATCAGCCGAGCAAATTCAAAGATCGGGACAGCTCTTTTCATCACCAATAACATTCGCGGCTGGAGGGAGCAGAAACCGCGCAATAAGAGCCAACAGGGCCCAATTTGATGGCTCTGCTTACCGTAAGCACAGAATCGGCGCTTACGGAAGCAGGGAATTCTGTGCTTACGGCAAGCGTATTTCACGTGTTAGCAGCGAATTTTGGCTTCAGCGCGTGCGTACTCCACGTTACAAGGCATTCTACGCTTACAAGGCTAGCGCAGAAATTCGGCACTTGCACGTAAGCGGGGAATCATGAGTGTAAGCGCAGAATGGTAAGCAGAGCCATGAAATTGGGCCCCGGTCCATGGGGTGGGAGCCCATTGAGATAGGGTCAGGATTGTCTGAAATGTTTGGCTTCTTTTCTGTGCGTTACACAACACTCGGGACCATTGGCTGAACAGCGCATCATGGAATAAGGACACAAGTGTTACGACAGGGACTCGAACCCACACTCTGCTGATCAGAAACACCAGAGCTTGAGTATGGTGCTCTTAATCGCTAGGCCACAACACGCCATACGGGTCGATGTGGCTTGGTGCTAAAGGTGCCCTTAAAAATGTATCTGCAGCTCAAACACATTATACATGTAGCCCAATCCTTGGCAGATCAGCTTCTCAGCTTCAAAAATATTCACTTAAAAATTACAAGAAGTGCATGGACGATCAAGGGTGTCGTGGCCGAGCGGATAAGAGCACCAAACTCAAGAGCTGGTGCTTCTGGTCAGCAGAGTATGGGTTCGAATCCCGGTCGTGTCCCTGAGCAAGACACTTTTACTACAATTGTTCTCTCCACCCAGGGGTAAATGGGTACCTGTGAGGGCAGAGATGGTGAGTAACGCATTCAATGCACAAGGCTGTATACTCCCAGGGAGCTGAGATGGTTTAAGGAATTATTTAAGGCTCCGGTGGCCAGGGGTGACAATTTGAAGAACTTTGGGACACCCTTTGGGTGTGAAAAATCGCTATATAAAAACGTAATATTATTATGATTATTATTAATTTCAGGCTTTGTTGTTCTACCTGGCAAGAACTGGGTGCTGGAGACGGGCCGTCTGTATGAAATCATGATTGAAATATACGACAGAGACAGTCATAAGATGTTCCCTGCAGATATACCAGTAAGTCTTACTTTATAGGTGTACTCAATATGTGCAGTTCAGTTTGTTTGTTTGTTTGTTTGTTTGTTTGTTTGTTTTGTTTGTTCGTTCGTTTGCTTGTTTGTTTGTCTGTTTGTTTGTTTATTTGTTTATTTGTTTGCTTGTTTGTTTGTTTGTTTGTTTGGTTGTGTTTGTTTTTGTGTAAACATATAGTGTTTGTCTTGTTTTTCTATCATATACAAATTAAGTACATGTTTTTTAAAAGCAATTTTTTTTTTCTTTCTTTCTAGTATTTTAAATTTATTGCTGTTAATCTCTCTTACTATATATTGTAATATTTTTACTGGTCATTCTTTGATTTTTTTCATTTACTTTTTGTACCTTTATCATGTAATACATAGTTTAATGATTTTAAAGTTTTTGTGATGTATTTTGTAAGTTTTATTTTTTGTTATTTTTTATAATGAATCCAACCGTATGTGGTTGCAAATAAAATGAACCTTACCTTACCTAGTATGTGTTGTTCTGTAGTCAACATAGGCCTATAGTCAACATGTAAACTTAGTTGTGATAACACCATGTGTGTATCTACTTGCCAGGTAGAGTTTGTTCGTAGAGAACTGTCTAGCATTTATTCTACTGCCGCGGAGTAGATAATCGGTTTCGTGAGACTTCTCAGTTCTGAAAAGAGCTGTCCTGCTTTTTAACTATAACCAGGGCGGATGGTATAGAAAATAGACTTGGACTTTAGCTTATAGGATCGTATTAACTGTACTGCCGCGGAGTCAGTTCTGAATTGGTCTTAGTTGTAGTTAACATGTACATAATGTTTTTGTCTGGAGTCAACGTAGGTCTACATTAAACGTGTACCATGTATGTGTTCACCTGAAGTATGTGTTGACATAGGCTCAATTTCATAGATACATGTAGGCTTAAAGACAGTGGACACTATGTCAAAGACCGGTCTTCTCACTTGGTGTATCTCAACATACGCATAAAATAACAAACATGTGTAAATTTGAGACTGATTGGTTGTGAGAGTTGCGAGATAACTATGAGCAAGTTCGAGTGAGGCACTATAGTCGACTATAGTCGACCATTGGTTGATTTTGCCTGGTACCCAGGATGTATTGAAGGCATAGGTAACCATGGAACATTGACTAGTGGTTGACAAATGGTCGCCACCCGAACTTGTTCTATGAAAGAAATAAACACCCTTGGCACACAAAGTTGTGTGCTTGTAAATACTTGATTTCGAGACCTCAAATTCTAAACTTGAGGTCTCGAAAATCGAATTAGTGGAAAATTGAGCCGGTTTGGTCTCGACGTTTCGAACAGTATACTCTGCTCGTCTTCGTCTTCAGGACGAGCAGAGTATACTGTTAGAAACGTCGAGACCATGGAACCGGCTCTTATCAGAGCCACCACTCCTTCAAAAGTGTTTTTACCCATGGTTGTACCCGCAAGTTAAGTATTAATATTTATATTTATAGTTGCTCTTATAAATGTTGAAGATTTTCTCTCTGACGTCATTGTGGAACCGAAACATGAAGTTTCTATTTGTCTGTGTGCACGCTCGTTGACCTCGTATTGTAAAGGACAACATGTCGTGGCACAATATGCTGTCTAACAAATCAAGAATTGCGGGGTGAATGGCTTCTCTTTGCGATATTGCATTCTGTTTTTCTATGAGCATTACTCAACACATTGGACCAATAGCTTTACGTCCCATCCGAAGGACAAAGCACCATGGTCATGTATTTTGATTAAGGATACAGGTGTCATGACATTTGACTCAAGCCCACTCTCTGCAGCCTCGCTACCATGCAAGGCATGCTGGGACAAAATGGCGCGTTGAGATCGATCACCCCTGGGAACGAGGTTGCACTCTCTGCTGATCAGAAACACTAGAGCATGAGTCGAGTGCTGGAGCTTGAACCCCAAGACCACGACTCGCCATTAAAGGAACACGTTGCCTTGGATCGGTCGAGTTGGTCTCTAAAAAGCATTTGAAACCGTTTTGTTATGAAATGCATATATAATTTCATAACAAAACGGTTTCAAATGCTTTTTAGAGACCAACTCTACTATTAAAACATCTTTCTAACCATACGTATGGTTAGAAAGATGTTTTAATAGTAGAATATAATGATCCACACAAGTATCACTCAAAATTGCACGTTTTCTTTTTACGTCGTGAACTATCACGGTCGGCCATTTATGGGAGTAAAAATTTTGACTCCCATAAATGGCCGACCGTGTTATTGGACGAGGTAAAAAGAAAACCACGCAATTTCGAGGCATATTTGTGTAGATCATTGTATTCTACTTTTACATCATCTTTCTAACCATATGCATTTAATAAAAAACGGTCACAAAACGCTTTTCAAAGACCAACTCGACCGATCCAAGGCAACGTGTTCCTTTAATAAATGACAGATCCTAAGACAAAATCCAGATCCAAGCTGTGGTTACAAAAGAGCCATTTTTTCTTTGTTTAAGACACTGGATATTATTGGTAAATATGTCAAAGACCAGTCTGCTCACTTGGTGTATCTCAACACATGCATAAAATCACAAACCTGTGAAAATTTAAGCTGAACTTAAAGACTCTGGATACTAGTGGTAGTTGTCAAAGACCAGTCTTCTCACTTGGTGTATCTCAACATTAAGCTTACTCAACAAGCATAATGAAAGGAAAAAATACCCTTGTCACACGAAGTTGTGTGCTTTCAGATGCTTGATTGCGAGACCTCATATTAGTTCTAAATCTGAGGTCTCAAAATCAAATTCGTGGGAAACTATGTCTTTTTCAACACAACGTCACTTCAGAGGGAACCGTTTCTCAGCATCAAATCAAATTACTTTTATTTTAAAATAGAATCATGCATGTTTTTTCACATGTTTCGGTAGAGCTGAGTCAGCTGATAAAATGTGTCCCATATTTATCCATTTGTTTCACACAAGACTCTCATTCTTACCTTCAAAGCACTCCACAGCCTTGCCCCTTCGTACATACAGGACCTCGTTCATTGTCATCAACCCACACGCACCCTTCGTTCCGCATCCCTTAACCTCTTGCAACTACCCTCACCTCCTCGGACATCTACCTATGGTGGCAGAGCCTTCAGTATCGCTGCCCCCTTCCTATGGAATAAGCTTCCACCACATCTTAAGGACTCTTCATGTATTGACATTTTTAAGCATCATCTGAAGACTTCTGTACCTTTTTAGGCAATATTATTTTAGATAGTTGTTTTTGTAGAGTTGTTTCCACTTTTCACTGGCTGGTCCAGATTTGCTTTGAAGCATTTTTTGTAATTGTCTTTTTAAACCGTTTTCTTCAGTAACCCTCAGTATTGTAATGTTGTATTTTGTAAATTGTTTTTTACCATTGTATCTAGTGCTTTGAGGCCTTATTTGGCAATTTGCCTCTTTATAAATATCTTCCCAGGTAAAAATTCCAGTTGAACCTAGTTAACTGGTGTCAACTGGTTCAACTGGACAGTGACCAAACTCGTCCATTTTCCATATTAACCAACTTGTTTGCACTACATGTAGGTTTAACTGTGTTCAACTAGGTTGAAATTATAAACCAGCTGGTTTCTGTCAATTTTTCCATATTAAACCAACTGGGTTTAACTGTGTTTAACTAGTTTATCAACTGGTTTTCAACTAGTTCCAGTTAAACCCAGTTTAACCAGGTTCAACTGGACTTTTGACCTGGGTTATTATTATTATTATTTTTAATAATATTATATCTTGTAACAGAATATTCGAATAAAAGCTGATTTTGCTGGAGAGTACTTTGAGGTTCTTCACTCGACGGTAAACGGCACGTACCATCATGTCCGGGCGCTACAGAGTGGATTGACGGAGATTGAAGCCGCCCTTGTTTCTATTGTCAAACCGGTGAGTAGCTAAGCATATCATTCTCATGCGTACCAGATTAAAGGAACACGTTGCCTTGGATCGGTCGAGTTGGTCTTTGAAAAGCGTTTGTAACCGTTTTTTATAAAATGCATATGGGTAGAAAGATGTTGTAAAAGTAGAATACAATGATCCACACAAACATGCCTCGAAATTGCGTGGTTTTCCTTTTACCTCGTCGACTAACACGTCGGCCATTTATGGGGGTCAAAATTTTGACTCCCATAAATGGCCGACCATGTTAGTTCGCACAGTAGAAGGAAAACCACGCAATTTCGAGGCAAACTTGTGTGGATCATTGTATTCTACTTTTATAACATCTTTCAAACCATATGCATTTTATAAAAAACGGTTACAAACGCTTTTGTTTTGACCAACTCGTCCGATCCAAGGCAACGTGTTCCTTTAAAGTATTGTAACGGCGGTGCCGATGGACCGGTGGGGGGCGCCAGCACGACTCCCCTTCGGAGCAACGCTTGTGTGCTTTCAGATGCTTGATTGAGGTCTCGAAATCAAATTCGTGGAAAATTACTTCTTTATCGAGAACTGAGTTACTTCAGAGGGAGCCGTTTCTCACAAAGTTAAATACTATAAACAGCTCCCCATTACTCGTTTCCAAGAAAGGTTTTATTCTAATAACTATTTTGAGTAAGTACCAAAAGTGTTCACTGCCTTTAAGAATGTTTAGTCTTGATTTGTGCTTTCTCCTGTCAGGATGGAGAGATGGAAACCTTCAAGATACCCATCAGAGACGCTCAGGAAGTTGAAATCTTCGACCCCATCAAAGTGCAGCCGGAAACTGTTGTGTTTCCGTGGCAACCGAGGAAGCCGGCTGCATATCAGTACACACTTAAGGTCGGAATGCCATGATAGGTTGTCTTTTTTAGTACATTCCAAAATATTCATCGGGATTTGAAACAATGGGATCCCATTGAAAATTTGAATGGGATTCAATGGGAGACTTTTTGAAAACTCTGCCACTAGAGGGCAGCAGACCTACCAGGCAAGGGTCCACAACTCCTATAGCAAACAATGGTAAATGCTAAACATTCAAAAACACTCAAAAAATATTTAGAAGTCTCTCAGCCTCTTGAAAATTAAATCAGATACATTGTCATACAACTAAACTTCAGATTTCTTCTCATTTTTTGGTAGGTCAGCATTTGCTAATTACCCTAGAAGAAACACTCCCAAAACCTCATGCACACCGCTTGTTATCATAGGGGAACTGGTGTCCAGTACGTCCTGTTCCAGAACAGTTTGGTTTATGCTGGCATTGTGTATTGAGAAACAAAATACAGTTTGGCTAAATCTAAATACAAAATCAAAAACACGCAAAACACAAGGTATTTGCTGTCAGTGACCGTCACTCATGCTTCTCCTATTCCTAAGTTGTTGACATTACCTGGTGGAGGGCGCCCTCTTTTGGTGATTGGCAGTCTAAAGTTTCCCATTGGATTGGTGTGGAATTTGGGACATACATGTATTCAATGGGATCCAATAGAACCCCATTGAGTCCTATTTTAGATAAACATTCAATTTTTATGTTATAAAGTTTATAACACACATACATGCAGTGCATGGTACCCGGGCGTTGTGTACCGCGCGTTGTATGCTACATGTCGTATGTTACCAGCTAGCGATCATGTGGTAGGTGTCGGGGCTCGGCCTCTCAGGCTGCATGGATGAACAGACGCCTCGGTCAGTGAGCCATACTAATCTCGCTACGCGAATTTCTTAATGAGAAGATCAACTGACGGAAAAGTGCTTCCTTTTGAGACCCCTCGTTACATGCTATGCCGCCATGTAATGTCGTGACTGTCATTAGAATTTGACAGCTAAGGTCATGACCTTTTCATTAGTATCTCTTGGTGACGCTATGTAAGTTGCTATGCAAGTATCCGAGGCTTGCAAAATGGGTGATTACATGTACAATGAATGTTCGCTGTCCCATGGGAGTTATTTTAGAACATTTTTGTTATAATTACTTTTATAAAGTTTTTTAATAAAGTACGAGTCATGTTTCGATACACAGGCTACTGGTGGTACTGGCAGCTACATTTGGACATCAGGCAACCGTAATGTGGGAACCGTTAACGTCCATGGAACCATCACCACGGCAACAGAGACGGGAATGACCAATGTGACGGCTGCTGACAATCGCAATCCAGCTCACTTTGGTTTGAGTAAAGTAAGTTTTTTGTTTTAATTAGGGGTTAAAATAATATTTATTGGTGAGAATGAAAATATGTTTGTTTACATATTTACACTGATGGTATGAAGATGGTCATTGTGGAAAGCTTCACTTTAAGTAATTTTTGGTTAAATGCTTTGGTTTAAAAAAGAATGAGTGAAACAATTAGTGCTGGGCGAATAGTGAAATTTTGATATTCGGATACCGCTGGCCAACTATCCGAAATTAACCGGATATTCGAATAGTTTTTTTCGCCGCTAGAGGGTGCTATTAAAAAAAAAAAAAAAAATATTAGTTTTATTAGTTTTAGACAGTGTCACTCGGTTCATTCATAAAAATAACCGGATCTAATTTAAAGATGGCGATTTGACTCGTGATTGACTCTACCTGAAGGAAAACTTTCGTAATCTTTGAACAAATTACGTCAGAAATGTCATTGTTTTAACTCTTCACGGAGGTGAGCATAGTAATATACTTAATTTATGCTGTTTTATGCTGTCTTATTAGAAGTTTCATAAGGATTCAGACAAAACATTCCTATCAGTTGTCGCCCGACGTCTGCGGATATTCGGATATTAAAAGAATATCCGGTTACTTGGTTGTAATTACAGAACTATCCGGTTTATAAATAGGTATTCGCGCCCATTGCGGATATCCGGTTAAGAAAAAAAAGGCATTTGGGTTACGGATAGGAAAACCTATTCGCCATTAACCGGATATTCATAAAGAATTAGTTTTGATCTTGCGACACAGTGTCTTGACTTGGATTTGAAGCCACACTCTGAAGACTTGGATGAATATTTGATGAGTATGTCATAAGACTAAAAACACTATTCACGAAGTGCTCCTATGCGATTTGAACCGGGGTCTGAAAGTCGGAAGGCCAAGAAATACACCAACTCGTATTTGTTTAATGTGTACAAACAAGCTACTACATGTAGTAACTAATTACTGTGATTGATGACAGGTGTATGTACTCCCACCCAGTGATATTGCGTTCTTTGATACTACAGTAGAAGCTTTGGTGGGTTCGACCCTTGACCTCCCTCTAGCTGTATATGCCCTCCTGCCTGGTAGTAAGTACATTAACTTGTCAATTTCAATTCAAACTTATATGTAATTAATTTCCATACTTTATGAAAACAGTACAAACAATTTTGTTTCAATTACTCCAGCTTTGCAATCTCTCCATTGGCTTCCTATGCATTCTCGCATCATCTTCAAAATTCTCCTTCAAACATTTCAATGCAGTCTTGGAAGTGGACCAACTTACCTGAAAGATCTACTCACTCCATACACTCCTACTACCTCCGTTCTGCTAACAAAGACACCCTTGTTATTCCTACTGTTGCCACCAAAGCATATGGTCAACGTAGTTTTCAGTTTGCTGCACCTCACTTATGGAACAATCTCCCTCTACACATCAAACAAGCCACCACGATCTCAAGTTTCAAGACTCTTCTCAAAACACATCTATTCAAATTATCTTATACTTAATTATTCTTTTGGTTCCTCTGAGCGCTTAGAGACTTTCTTTTGGAGGTGTTAAGCTATAGAAATGCGGTTGTTATCACTATTATTAAGGAATAACCAATAAGCAAAGCTATTTAATGAGGGTGAGAAAATCATAAATCAAGTATGGAGGCATTATCTGGAAGCCGAGGCTTACGTGTTTGTAGGGATGCCTGGGAACAGACAATAAATAGGGACAAGCATGAACGGACAGACAATTAGAACAAAGACAGACACGATGAAGACAACAATGATGAGAATACTAATTGCACAATATTAATAATACCAATAAAAACAACAATAACAAGAAATCAAGTAATAATAAAAAAAACATTTGCTGACAACTAAGCAAACTTCACAAACTTCACGTCAATAATCAACAAAATTCACCATACCCACTGTATCAATTTTCAGATTTGTTTTGAGATATTATTATTGTGTTTTCCTGCTTCTTGTTTTCAGGTAAGAAACGTGTTGCAATAAGTGACTGCAGAACGCTGCCATTGACCATCACTCTATCAGACAATACAGTTTTCCAGAAAACTGAAGGTAAGAAGCATGCTTTCTTCTTAGCACACTAACCTAACGCAAGCACAGACTGGTCGACTTGAGTTTAATTTCATGACTATGCTTACCGTAACCGGGATGTGATTTCTTGGTTTTTAACCAGGAAGCTTTTTTTTTGTAAACACCCTTTTATTTTCCATTTCGATCAAATTCATAAAACATCAAGATAATGACCAAGATTGCGTATGGTTTTTAAAACCAAAGATAAATGTACATATACTTAATCAAGTAGGCTTCGTGTTCGGTCAAGCTTGGAGTTCACACAGGTTTGTTTTAAAGCAATCGCACAACATCGGTAAACAGTATTGTCCAATGGCCCACTCTCAGTGTTTCACAACTTAGATGTCAAATAACAAACCTGTGAAAATTTAGGCTCAATCGGTCATCAGAGTCGGGAGAAAATAAAGGGAAAACCCACCCTTGTTTCCGCACGTTTCGCCATGTCATGACCTGATGACATGTGTTTAAAACAAATCCGATATCGAGAATTGATAATTGTTTTAATGTTTTCACAAAAAGTAAAGCATTTCATGGAATAATATTTCAAGGGAAGTCTTTCACCATTACCTTCTGTAAACCCTGTAAGTTATTTGTAAATCTGTGAACTTTTAATTTTTGTTCTGTTCAGAAAGTGTCCAATGGCTTTAAACAGCCTATCACATCCCTGCCATAAGCAAAGAATCAACTCTCATGGAAGCAAGGAATTGCGCGCGTACGTCAAGCATATTTCACTGGTTAGCTTGGAGTTTTTGCTTTTGCGATGTGTACTCCCCTTTACTAGGCATTAAGTGCATCGTCAACGCAGGTTTTGGCAATAAGCAGAGCCATGAATTTGAGCCTAGTAATTCAAATACTTTCACTGTTCATCCATTGTTTGGATTTAATAATCCAAAGATAAGTCATCTTAGGATGTCGTCATCTTACGTTTATGTCGTCATCATTGTGCATCTCAGGATCTCAACATCAAATAATTATTAATGAAGACATTTGTGAAGCACTTAATGGGAAAAAAAGGCATAAAGAGAACAATAAATTAAACAATGAGAGGAAGATTAAATCACAAATAAGCAGATTACAAATAAGCTCCCACAAACAAATGAGTTTTTAGCAGAGACTTAAAACAAACACTAGCCTGTCAAATGCACATCAAAACTATTCCAAGGAAACGGTACAGCATAAAAAAAAGATCTGTGGGCATAAACAAAATGGAAGAAGCTCTAGTCTGCTAGTAGAGAAATCCTTAGAGGTTATCTTATGCTATTCCATCTCGTACTTAATTTTAGACTCACCCGATCACGTCGACGGCGCATGCACCATGATACCAGTGAGGGCGCTAAATTCAGGTCACACGCAGGTCACTGTCACGTACGAGTACGGATCGGTCAGACTACAAGCATCCGTCACTATCTCTGCTTATGTTCCTCTTCAGGTAAGACTGCATTTATAAGCATTACAGGAAAGCTTCATTACAATCATCATTTATGTCTAGCAACTCACACCTGTTATCTCCATGTAATTCCTTTTCCAAACAATGGACTTGGATCAGTTAAAAACTGTTTGTTATAAAAAACATAAGGTTTTCCTTATACATGTACGTCATGAACTAACATGACACGCCATTTTGTGGAGTCAAATTTTTGACTCCTCAAAATGGCCGATCGTGTTAGTTCGCTAAATAAAATGAAAACCACGCAATTTTGAGGCATATTTGTGTGGAGCATTATATTCTACTTTTAAAACATCTTTCCAACCATACGCATTTCAAAACAAATGGTTTCAAATACTTTTCATAGACCAACTCGCCCGATCTATAAGGCAACGAGTTCCTTTTATTTGATCATGCGTGACCAGTGGTATAGCTGAATGCACGACCCTTTGCAATTCTATCTAATGTACCATTAATGTACCAGCCGTCGATTTCACAAAGAGTTAGGACTCGTCTTGTCTCGAGTTAGGACGAGTAACTCTTCCTAACTTAGGATTAATCTTAAGGTCTGCATGCTACAGTGCGGGGTTGGGACTCGTCCTAAGTCCTAAGATTAGTCTTAAGTTAGGAAGAGTTTTGTGAAATCGACGGCAGCTGCTAAAACATAGGATTCGAACTGCCTCTACATACAGCTACCGGGCAATCTCGGTAGTCTAGTTGGTAAGACACTGCTCTAGAATTGCAAGGGCTGTGGGTTTGAATCCACCCTGAATAATATGCCTACGTGATATTATGTTTGCACAGGACTCAGGAAAGTACTGAGTATACAGTGTTACATGTAATAGGCCTACACATCTGTGATACGGTAAAAAAACGAAATATCGAAGTCTTGTATAGACATGATAGCCCAGGTATCTACCAAACAATGTACTCAAGTATATACAAACTTTCAGAAAGATAGGTTATTGCAGTGATGAATTCTGAGACCCAATTAGTTAGCACCTTGTAAGGGTTTACAAGGTGCTACGGCGCATTAAGCAGCCACAGCCAGAAACACTGGGGCGAACCCCTTCTCTTTTCGATAAGTGCACTGGGTTCTTTTACATGTGTTACACAACACATGGGACCAACTGCTTTACGTCCCATCCGAAGGACGAAGCAATGGTAAAGTGTCTTGCTTAAGGACACAAGTGTCGGGGCTGGGGATTCAAACCCACACTCTGCTGATCAAAAACACCAGAGTTTGAATTCGGTGCTCTTAACCGCTCGGCCACGACACTTCCAAAATTAATACACAGGACACTATCGAGGGTTGGAAGACCGAGATAAATGCTTGATAAATTTTCAACTTGTATGACTTTTATCCTTTGTCCAGGATGTCCGGATGTCTGTGTGCACACATGACTCCTGTGAGGTACATGTATTAAACAGGTTGAATGTTGGCAGAAAATTGTTGAGAGTTATTGAGAGTTGAATAATTTCAAATGCCCTTGTTTTGTTTGTGTTGATATTGGGAGTTTTTCTTTTTTTGTTTACATTTTTTTTGTTGAATTGTTTCTTATTTGGACAACTGTTCATCTGCTTATTAAAGACAGTGGACACTATTGGTATGTAGTTGTCAAAGACCAGTCTTTTCACTAGGTGTATCTCAACTATATACATAAAATAACAAGCCTGTGAAAAATTGAGCTCAATCGGTCGTCGAAGTTGCGAGATAATAATGAAAGAAAAAACACCCTTGTCACACGAAGTTGTGTGCTTTTAGATGGTTGATTTCGAGACCTCAAATTCTAAACTTGAGGTCTCGAAATCAAATTCGTGGAAAAATACTTCTTTCTCGAAAACTACGTCACTTCAGAGGGAGCCGTTTCTCACAATGTTTTATACCATCAACCTCTCCCCATTAATCATTACCAAGTAAAGTTTTATGCTAATATTTATTTTGAGTAATTACCAATAGTGTCCACTGCCTTTAAACTATGCATACTCGTCGAGAGGAGAAATAATCATGTTACAACAAAATAATTGTTGCACGCTGTGATTTGGGGTCCATGGTTTTTTTGCCATTTCCCCCTTGGGTGCACAAAACGTCATGGACCCCGTCACAGCGTGCAACAATTGTATACTGTATATCGCCCAAGCTTAATAAGGGAATCAATGTGTGGTAAGCTTGGGCGATATCGATTTATTTTATTCACGATATATCGCCGATAATATATCACGATATTCGATATAATCGTGATTAATTAAATTTGACATCATCAGTCTTTTACATGTAACTCCCATTGAAAGTTGTAGAAGAGACAGTCATAGCATAAGAGAGGTGTTCTAATGACCTATTCTTCTGGTTTTACTCCAAACCTATGGGGTGCAAGATGTCTCAGCTAAGAAATACATCGCGATTTTGCGATATTTAATCGATATCGTGATTTATTAGATATATCGCGATATATCGTGATATATCGATATTTCGATTAAAACCAAATCTATCCGATATCGAAATCATTTCCAAATTAGTATCGCGATATTCGATAATATCGTGATATCGCCCAAGCTTAATGTGTGGTGAAGAGGTTTTCAACTAGTGGTTTAATCCCAACGAGGCCTGGTTCTTGATAATTTTAATGAGACGAAGTCAAGGTAAATTATAAAGAACCAGGCCTCGGCGGGTTTAAACCACTAGTTGAAAAGCGATTCAACACACTTTGATTCCCATTCATAATTACCTTTTCGGTCAAAAACATCAACACTTTTTGGTCAAAAAGTAAAATAAATGCAAAATTATAATTCTTCAACGATTTCTTTCAACACAATACCCCTCCAGCTATGAAATGGTAAGGCCCTCAGGTAAACAACTCCTTGTAAGGGAATGCTATGCGCGTCGCGCGTATCGCGTGATGTGGCACAACTGTTTCAGCCGTTGATCTTGACCAATAGGAATGAAGAAACTGTCTTATAAGCAAGCTGGCATGTCATGCCTCATGTTTCAACACTTTTTACTGGTCATAAACAAAGGTTTATACACACCCACTTGACACGCTCTCCACCAATAGGAATAGCGAAACTGTCTGAGGTATTTATAAATGTTTGTTTTACAAACAGCAGAAATGTTCTATACTATTTTGTTACAGTTTGTGTTGATGGTGGAACACCTGCATTGTTTTTTTAAAGGATTTGGGTACTTTTTGTAACAAAAAACACAATGTCCACAGATGTACATTAAAAACTTACACCGTTTGAAGATACATGTAATGATAGTAGAAAGCTTCCCTGAAAATATTACTTGCTACGGTGCTGTAGTTTTTGAGAAATGAGTAAAACAATTGTGGGCTACAATTATTTTTTTTTCAGAGGACGTTGCCACCTACCCCTATGGCTGAAGCAGGGTTACCCCTTTTACAGTCCATACGGATGTACATGTAGGCTTGGGTATCATCAGTCTGAAGCCTGGCCGGTAGAGCAGAAAGCTCTACCCCCCCGCCCCCCCCCCCCCCCAATTTTACGTAGCAAGTGTCACGACCAGGATTCAAATCTACACTGTGCTGATCAAACATTAGAGCTTGAATCCGTTGCTCTTAACCGCTCAACTACAACACTGCATTTTAGTTTCTATTATCCATTTTGAGATATGGTGGACACAATACTATAACACTGTTAGGTTTAGATACATTTGTCTGTATACACCTAAGCCACACAGTGCACTCCTATAGTGGCCACCTGTATCTCAAAATCTGTGTGAAAGGAAAAGTTTTTGGCATATTTTTTTTAACTGTTTCCTCCGTTTGACCTTTTAACGTTCCATGCCTATTATTACATGTACCTCTTTGTTGCAGTTTCTAAAGATACCTCACAATTGAAACTAATTACTGTACTGTAGCTCAAAAGCTAAAGGTACATGTACATAACCCATAAGCAATGAAGCTAGGTATGTGAACTACAACCACCGGGGTTAATCCCTACCCCTCCCTAATAAAAATAATAATAATAATAACAGCATTTTTAAAGCGCACTTAATCTGTAAAACATTCAAAGGCGCTGGTCAAAAAAAACAAGAAGAACATTTCACTCAATATCTGCATAGGCTAATTTGAAGAGATGGGTTTTGAGAGAATGTTGGAATCGTGAGATGTCATGTGTGTCCTTGAGATGTTGAGGCAGAGAGTTCCAGAGGCGGGGTGAAATGTTACTGAATGCCCTGTCCCCATAGCTGGATAAACGGGTCAGAGGAACATGGAGCATTCTGCCAGATGACCTCAGACTCGGCAAGTGTTTTTTTGTCCATTGTAATTTCTAATATTCTATCATTATTCCTGTGTAGGTGCTTGATCCAGAAGGAGTGGCTGTAGTGACCCCTGCATCTTCCAAGACGTTTGTACTCTCAGGAGGTCCTCGGCCCTGGGTTCTTGAACCGTCTCGATACTATGAGACTCTGTCTGCTGAACATGAAGAATGGGTCGCTACTAAACATGTCAAACTCTATGGATCAAACAGTAAGTTAGACTGATTGTAGTTTCAAAATTATTGATTCGGCTTATGGCGAAATTCTTCGCTTACTGCTTACTGGGTCGATTTCACAAAGAGTTCGGACTAGTTTGAAATTTAAGTTTACTCCTAAGTTAAGGAGGACGAGTTACTTGTCCTAACTCGAGATACGAATAGTCTCAACTCTTTGTGAAATCCACCCATCGGCACGGTTTTACAGTAAAAGTAATTATAAAAATATTTGCTTCTTGTTTTATACTATCAACAGCACTCCTTTGATTGTTACAAAGTGCTAAAGAATATTTTGAGTAATTACCAATAGTGTCCAGTGGCTTTAAGACTGAATTAAACATATAATATATTTCAATTTCTTTACAACAGAGAACAACCACGTCTTTAATGTGGTGTGTCTGCAGCTTGGTGAGCAGACGTTTACGGTTACCGTGGGCAACAGTCCCACTGCTAAGAACAAGCAGCCAGCTGTCTCAAGGGCTACAATCAAGTGAGTTTTTTTTTTTTAGGGAAATATATCAAAAGTCTATTAAAAGGTTCTGGGCTCTTTTTTGTAACAAAAAACACAATATCCACAGTTATACATTAAAGGAACATGTTGCCTTGGATCGGTCGAGTTGGTCTTTGAAAAGCGTTTGTAACCGTTTGTCATTTGTTATAAAATGCATGGTTAGAAAGATGTTGTAAAAGTAGAATACAATAATCCACACAAACATGCCTCGAAATTGCACGGTTTTCCTTTTACCTCATCGACGAACACGGTCGGCCATTTATGGGAGTCAAAATTTTGACTCCCATATATGGCCGACTGTGTTAGTTCACACAGTAACATAAAAACCAGGCAATTTCGAAGCAAACTTGTGTGGATCATTGTATTCTACTTTTAAAACATCTTTCCAACCATATGCAATTTATAAAAAAACGGTAACAAACGCTTTTTATCAACCAACTCGTCCGATCCAAGGCAACGTGTTCCTTTAAAGACAGTGGACAATATTGGTAGTTGTCAAAGACCAGTCTTCTCACTTAGTGTATCTAAACATATGCATAAAATAACAAACCTGGTAAAATTTGAGCTCAGTTTGTCGTCGAAATACCCTTGTCACACGAAGTTGTGTGTTTTCTGATGCTTGACTTCGAGACCTTAAATTCTAAATTTGAGGTCTCAAAATCAAACTCATGGAAAATTACTTCTTTCTCGAAAACTACTTCACTTTAGATTGAGCCGTTTCTCACAATGTTTTATACTATCAACCTCTACCCATTACTCATTACCAAGTGAGGTTTTATGCTGATAATTATTTTGAGTAATTGCCAATAGTGTCCACTGCATTTAAACTCACACCAATTGAAGATAGTGATGGTAGAAAGCTGCCCTTGAAATCACTTACTCAGGTGCTGTCGTTTTTGAGAAGTGTTTAAAACAACCCACAAAATATAGTTTTGTCTCAGGAGACAACAATTATTTTAGCATGTACAACATATTTCCTTTACATTGTTTGTACTCATTTCGCAAAAACTACAGCACCTCAGCAAGTAGTATTTTTTAAAGCCATTATACACTTTCGGTACAGAAAAAAAAAAGTTCACCGATTTCCAAATAATTTACAGGGTTTACAGAAGGTAATGGTGAAAGACTTCTCTTGAAATATTGTTCCATGAAATACTTTCCTTTTTGAGAAAACATTAAAACAATATCAATTCTCGATCGCGAGAATTACAGATTTATTTAAACACATGTCATGACACGGCGAAACATGCAGAAACAAGGTAGGGTTTTCCCGTTATTTTCTCCCAACTCCGATGACCGATTGAGCCTAAATTTTCACAGGTTTGTTATTTTATATATAAGTTGTGATACATGAAGTGTGGGACTTGGACATTACTGTTTACCGAAAGTGTATAATGGCTTTAAGGGAAGCTTTCTACCATCATTATCTTCAAGCTGTGCAAGTTTAATGTAAACCTGTCGACATTGTGTTTTGTGCTACAAAAAGTACCCCAATTCAGTATTGGAAGGGGTGATGGGGTTGTTCAAACTGTTATGTTGTTACATTTGAAGGCTCGGGAGCATAACCATGTTGTATGTGTACATACACTTGGTTTGCAGTAACACCATGTGTGTATCTACATGTATATGTACATGTACTTGCTGGGTTGATAATTTTCTTATGAGAACTTGTCTTGCTTAAAATTCTACTTCTGCAGAGCAGATTTTTTTTGAATTCGGAAGAACTGTCAGTTTTGAAAAGAACTTTCCTGCTTCGTAATCATTACTTGGGTGGAAGGTAGGAAATCGACAGTGACTACTATGATTTGCTTTCGGTTTGAGGGGACTTCTCGTTATTGGTGTAGCTTCACTCCTGTACATTGTACGTTGCGTTATTCTACTGCCATGACTACCGCACAGTATACTTATCGGAATTTGGGAGATTTCTCAGCTCTGAAAACCAAAAAACTGTGCTACTTGTGTTAACTACATGTACTACACATGTACTTGTGTGGAAGGTACAGTACAAGTAGGAAATCTACAGGGGCTACTGTTTTCGCGTTAGTGGATTGAGCGGACTTTCTCGTCATTACATTGTAGCTTCACTAACTTGCATTATACTCTACCACCCTGGAGTAGATTTGTCCAAATTCTGGAGAATTCTCAGTTCTGAAAAGAACTGTCCTGCTTTTTAACTACTACCTGTGTGGTAAATCGACAGGGACTACTATTTTTTGCTTTAAAGTGAGTTACACATGTACATGTATAGTTGTTCTCAACGTTTGGACTAGCATGCTCTAGTCATTGTCAGGGGACTTTTATTATTATATTTTATTAACCTTGTTTAATGTTTGCCCCCCCCCCCCCATCATTCAGATTCCTGTGTGCTTCACCAGTGCGGTTACAGCTCATACCGGTCATTAACCAGCCTCAGCTTGAAGAACCTTGCCCAATCACTTTAGACTCCAACAATCAGGTAAGATCTACATGTACTTACATGTACAGCTGGTTTAAACCGGTTCAGTCTGGTTCTATCCACCTCAATCAGGTCCAGACCACCAGTAGGGTTACAGCTCATACCAACCTCAGCTTGAAGAACCTTGCCCAATCTCTCTACACTCCAACAATCAGGTTGACATACATGTAGCATCTTTAACAAACGGTTTTAAATGCTTTTAAATGTGCCCCTTTAAGCAAAAGACTAGTCCTCATTTCTTTGTCCTTGGATGGGATGTAAATTGATACAAATTCCCATGTGTTGTGTTTTGCACGCAAAAGAACCCAGTGCTCTTATCGAAAAGAGAAGGGGTTCACCCCGGTGTTCGATAGTTTGATCGGCTGCAAATTGCACCACACAATACCTTGTGAACCATTACATTGGAATACATGTACATGTAGGTCTCGTACTTAAAGAATGCATGAACATTTTTGTAAATCAGTTGAGAACATTTTAAAGGGTCTACATGTATGTAATTTTTCTAGGACAAAAAACACAATGTCCACAGATTTACACTTAACTTACACAATTTGAAGATAATGATAGTAGAAAGCTTCCCTGAAAATACTACGTGCTGAGGTGCTGTAGTTTTGGGGAAATTAGTAAAACAATGTCATGAAAATAATTTTCGTCTCATGAGACGAAACTTATTTTAATCATTTACAAACTTATTTCATGACATTGTTTTACTCATTTCTCAAAAACTACAGCACCCCAGTAAGTAAGATTTGAAGGAAAGCTTTCCACTATCATTATCTTCAAACCCTGAAAGTTTAATGTAAATCTACTTATGGACATTTTGAAAAAGTACCCAAACAGATTCTTTGAAGTGTGACTCTAACTTTTCGTCCCCACTTTCTTCTCCAATCAGCTCCCAGTTATGAACAACGCTAATCTAGACATCATGGTGCGTGCAGTGGACAGCCACGGAAACTTCTTCCATAACTTCTCCTCCGTCGTCGTCTCATGGACAAGCTCGGACAACTCCCTGGCCTCCTTCAAGACCCCTCTGACTCTTTACTCTGATGTTGATGGCGAGATAAGAGGATCCAAGATCCTTAAGGGTGAGTCCATTCACAGTGTGGGGTAGATCTGTAACAATCTATAGGTTATACAATTGTTGCACGCTGTGACGAGATCCATGGCGTTTTGCCACCGAGGGTGTACAAAACCCACGGACCCCAGTCACAGCGTGCAACAATTGTTTTGTTATACCTTGGTAACATTGTTATTCCTCTTCTCGAAGTTCTGTTGTCATCTTCAATAATGGTTTAATAAGCAGACGAACAGTTCAAATAAGAAACAATTCTTCACCTGTTCCCTCAAACCCGCGTGTTTCGTACAGCGCTGGAAATTTACCAACAGTGGGCATGTTGGGAACGATCAAGGTGATGTACACCGGTGTACATCACTTTTCATGTTACCCGGCGCGCTGTGCATTACGCGTAGCACGCATCTTTAGCCATGATACATGCGTATTTGTTGCACGGCACGTGATTGGTTCTCGACCAATCAAACTTCGCAATTTGTACAGAGGTATAACAATATATCTTGTGATTGGTTAAGAACACGAGAAAATAGAATTAGCTGTTGCAAACAACTTACTGTACCAATCAAATGGATTGATGGTATAAATGCAAAAAAATAGTTAATGGCCTGACGTTTCAACCCTAGCAGAGTCTTTCTTGAAGGCTAAAACATGTTACATGTTACATGTACATGGCATGTGTGGGTATTGTACGCAATACTTTTGAATTTTTTTAATTGCGTCCTCTAGCGGCGAAAAGAACTATTCGAATATCCGGTTAATTTCGGATAGTTGGCCAGCGGTATCTGAATATCAAAATTTCACTATTCGCCCAGCACTAGTAAATGGGTACATGTACCTGTGAGGGCAGATATGGTTCTTGTGACTGATTTAGCCGAGTAGCGCGTATTAATGTTGCACAGGCTGCATACTCCCCACCAGGGAGCTGAGATGGTTTAAGGCCCAGTGACAAGGGGTAATAATGTGAAGCGCTTTGGGACGCCCTCCTGGTGTGAAAAGCGCTTCATAAAAAAGGGTTATTATTATTACTATTAATGTTGCACAGGCTGCATACTCCCCATTAGGGAGCTGAGATGGTTTAAGGAGTGATTTAAGGCCCAGTGACCAGGGGTAATAATGTGAAGCTCTTGGGGACTCCCTTCGTGTGTGAAAAGCACTTTATAAAAACGGGTTATAATTATTATTGCGCGGCTCTCCTGAAAACATTTCTCTGTGTTTTTACTTTTTTTTTCTCAAAAACTTTATGACTAACAAAGCTGAAACTTATATAGGTAAATTTTAGAACATAATCTTCATTCACAGTGAGTAGGGATTCATATCATGTCCAAAACTTGATCTACAAAAGGTATCAAACCCTTTAAAGGCAGTGGACACTATTGGTAATTGTCAAAATCCAGTCTTCTCACTTGGTGTATCTCAACATGTACATAAAATAACAAACCTGTGAAAATTTTAGCTCGATTGGTCGTCGGAGTTGCGAGATAACTATGAAAGAAAAAAACACCCTTGACACACAAAGTTGTTTACTTTCAGATGCTTGATTTCGAGACCTCAAATTCTAAACTTGAGGTCTCGAAATCAAATTCTTGGAAAATTACTTCTTTCTTGAAAACTACATCACTTCAGAGAGAGCCGTTTCTCACATGGTTTTATACTATCAACCTCTTCCTATTACTAGTTACCAATTAAGGTTTTATTCTAATAATTATTTTGAGTAATTACCAATAGTGTCCACTGCCTTTAAGCCCAGACTAATTACAATTGTTTCAACTATACTTTGTTTTACAGCATGGGAGGTTTGTAAAATGCACGCGAAGCGAGGAATAGTCTCGGTCACTGCCTCGTCCTCTACCTACGATGCTGCACTCTTCAAGAAACACAAAATCCAATTGCCTGTAAGTTACCCACAGAAGTAGCTTTTATCCTTGTCAAAAAAATGTCAAAGTACTCAACCATTAAAGGAACATTAGAAAATTAATAAGACACAAAAAACGTGAAGATCACAGATTTAAGTAAAACTTACACGGTCTAATGATGATGATAGTAGAAAACATCCATTTACATATTTCAGTCTGAACATGCTGAAAGTTAGTATTTGATGAGAAATAAGTAATCTAATTTCGCTTTTGGGAGTTAAACGCTCAGTGAGCATTTTATTCATTTTTGTTTGGCCATCGATGCAATGCAAAACCTGTAATCAGTTTTACACTATTTTCTCGTGACCCAGATGGCCGATCAATCTCAAAAAACTTCTACAGGTTTGTCAGTTTATGATGGATTACACAAAGTGCTTACACTGCCAGCAACCTTTTTGCTAGCAAAACAAATTCTGTAATGTTCCTTTAACTGAAAGATTCAAACACATGTCTCATCACCCAAACCTATTGTGCGTTTGCTTGGGCACTATTCATGTCTCCCCAGTATCTATTCAATTCTCGCAGACTGTTACATTTACTCTTTTTTTTCTTTTGAGTGGAGCTCTAAGACTCCGTTTATTCATCACCAGTGAACACTGGGGAAAACAAAGTACAAACATCTTCAACGGAACATTAACACATACTGTTAGATCAATACATTAAGGATACAAGAGGCTAGTTAAAAGACAATGAACAAAGGTGATTTTACATATCAAACAACAAGAACATGAAAACATGATAAGAAGCAAATTTTTGCAAAATTTTGGAGTCTGGGGCCTATTTCACAAAGATCTCAAATTGATCGTAACTTCAAATCAATCGTAGTTGCTAAGTAAAGTGTGATGTCACAATACAAATCTCTATGGTGATACTGACAATTTGTCTTGCGATGAATTGTATTGCTTTGTGAAATCGGCCCCTGGTCTTCATTGAGGACACACAGAGATTTGTACAATTTGCTAAAACTACAATGTACTTGTTCAGAGCCTATTCCTCTCCCGTATTAGTAGAAATGATCTGAGGGCTTCTTTGTTGTATTTTCTAATATTAGAGAGCCATGAGCCAGTATTATTCTTATTTCTTGAATTCCTTTTCACATCCCGCTCTACTCAATGTTGTCTCTGTTAAAGGGTTTTAGTCCTTTTTGTGCTCGGGTACACTTACCATGTCTCCCCAGTATGTACCAAATTTTTTCGCAGATGTGACTGCATCTTCTTAAATTAGAGAGGCATGAGCCATTATTATTCTTATTTCTTGTTGTCGTTGACAGTTGAAGTTGTATTCCCTGAGTGCATCTCTGGAGTTGAGTTTAGTGAAGGAATTACCAATGTATATTGAAAGTAATATTTCGATTTGTTCGCAGATGTGACTGCATCTTCTTAAATTAGAGAGGCATGAGCCATTATTATTCATATTTCTTGTTGTCGTTGACAGTTGAAGTTGTATTCCCTGAGTGCATCTCTGGAGTTGAGTTTAGTGAAGGAATTACCAATGTATATTGAAAGTAATATTTCGATTTGTTCGCAGATGTGACTGCATCTTCTTAAATTAGAGAGGCATGAGCCATTATTATTCTTTTTTCTTGTTGTCGTTGACAGTTGAAGTTGTATTCCCTGAGTGCATATCTGGAGTTGAGTTTAGTGAAGGAATTACCAATGTATATTGAAAGTAATATTTCGATTTGTTCGCAGATGTGACTGCATTTTCTTAAATTAGAGAGGCATGAGCCATTATTATTCTTATTTCTTGTTGTCGTTGACAGTTGAAGTTGTATCCCCTGAGTGCATCTCTGGAGTTGAGTTTAGTGAAGGAAGCAACAGTTGAACCTGAGCAGATTGCCATCTTCAACCATCCATCTAATAGGGTGAGTTGACCTTCTTAAAGGAACACGTTGCCTTGGATCGGTCGAGTTGGTCTTTGAGAAGCGGTTGAAACCGTTTTTAATAAAATGCATATGGGTAGAAAGATGTTGTAGAAGTACATGTAGAATACAGTGATCCGCACAAACATGCCTCGAAATTGCACAATTTTCCTTTTACCTCGTCGACTAACACGGTCGGTCATTTGTGGGAGTCAAATTTTTGACTCCCATAAATGGGTGATCGGGTTGGTTCGCACAGTAAAAGGAAAACCGCGCAATTTCGAAGCACACTTGTGTGGATCATTGTATTCTACTTTTAAAACATCTTTCCAACCATAATATGCATTTTATAAAAAACGGTTACAAATGCTTTTCATAAACCAACTCGTCCGATCCAAGGCAACGTGTTCCTTTAAATGAAGCACTATCGTAGAGGTGTCATGGTCGGGTAGGTAATTCGCTCGGCTCCAGCGGCCAGGTCTATCCAGGACCGCTGGGATGAGCTGATAAGCTTGTTCAGATTCTTGTTCAGGAAGTACGTCATGCGTGCAGTGCAAAGCAGTGTGAGCGTGATGCATGATGGGACTGGGCATTTACCAATGAACATGCTTGATACGTTTGCCCATCCCAGCGCCTTTGCAAAGCAGTGTGAGCGTGATGCATGATGGGACTGGGCATTTACCAATGAACGTGCTTGATACGTTTGCCCATCCCAGCGCCTTTGCAAAGCAGTGTGAGCGTGATGCATGATGGAACTGGGCATTTACCAATGAACATGCTTGATACGTTTGCCCATCCCAGCGCCTTTGCAAAGCAGTGTGAGCGTGATGCATGATGGGACTGGGCATTTACCAATGAACATGCTTGATACGTTTGCCCATCCCAGCGCCTTTGCAAAGCAGTGTGAGCGTGATGCATGATGGGACTGGGCATTTACCAATGAACGTGCTTGATACGTTTGCCCATCCCAGCGCCTTTGCAAAGCAGTGTGAGCGTGATGCATGATGGAACTGGGCATTTACCAATGAACATGCTTGATACGTTTGCCCATCCCAGCGCCTTTGCAAAGCAGTGTGAGCGTGATGCATGATGGGACTGGGCATTTACCAATGAACATGCTTGATACGTTTGCCCATCCCAGCGCCTTTGCAAAGCAGTGTGAGCGTGATGCATGATGGAACTGGGCATTTACCAATGAACATGCTTGATACATGTACGTTTGCCCATCCCAGCGCCTTTGCAAAGCAGTGTGAGTGTGATGCATGATGGAACTGGGCATTTACCAATGAACATGCTTGATACGTTTGCCCATCCCAGCGCCTTTGCAAAGCAGTGTGAGCGTGATGCATGATGGGACTGGGCATTTACCAATGAACATGCTTGATACGTTTGCCCATCCCAGCGCCTTTGCAAAGCAGTGTGAGCGTGATGCATGATGGAACTGGGCATTTACCAATGAACATGCTTGATACGTTTGCCCATCCCAGCGCCTTTGGTTGAGGCAAGGCCTGGAGCCGAGCGGAAGTGGTAAAGAGCATTGAATTCAAGTTCTGGTGGTTAAGTCATTAGACTCGCTATATTTTTTCCGTGTTCCACGAACGCGCATGTCAAATTTACCGTCCAGCCTCATAAAAGTCAACCTCATAGTTTAAAAGTACAGATTGTTATTTTTAGCGTCCATGCGCAAAGTTTATAATGTAATTTGTGCACTGACCGTATGCGGAGCACGACGCATTGACACTCACAATACGCAGAGTGCAAATATAAAAACTGGGAGTAAGTTTATGGCTTATTATCAAACTCTGGTTTGAGCATCTGATTGGAGGATTAGTGTGGACAGGAAGATCTCTGATGCAACCATCCCGCTACTCCCTTCGCTCCTCTCAAGGCATCACACTGAACCACCCATCTCCCAAGATGCTACCCACACTTGGTGATAGAGCCTTCACTATTCAATTGCTGCTCCCAAACTGTGGAATAAACTACCAATATCTCTTCACGATCCACAATCTGTCAATATTTTCAAAAAAACTGCTCAAAAACTCACCTGTTCTGTTGACAATATACATGTACATTTAACTGTAAAGCCCATTTGAAGATGTACATGTACATGTATATGGAAAGTAATAACAATAATAATAACTAATTTGTATGTAGCGCGTTGCACACCTGAGGGGTGTCTCGAAGCACTTCCATCATTTTTACGCCTGGTCACTGGGCCTTCAGTCATTCCTTAAACCATCTCAGCTCCCTGGGGAGTATACAGCCTAGGCGCAATATATGCGCTACTCGTTTAAACCAATCACAAGAACCATCTCTGCGCTATAAAAGTACATGTAGATACATTATCATTATAATTACATTATTTTAGTTGTACCTTATACTTGAAATTATTTGACTTTGTGTTCCCCTTTCTTTTGAAGGTTCATTTTACACTACATGGAGGTTCTGGACACTTCCAGGTCAAGCCGAGTGTCCAAGGACTCGCAGAAATCAACTACGACGACAAGAGGAAGAAGATTGAGGTAAAAAAAAAAAAAGTTTTAATTTTGTTTTATTAGACTTTACGCTGGCATAAAAATATAAATACATGTATACAAATCGATACATATTAAGTTACAACAAATCAAAATAGCTTAAAATACCTAGCCAGTGAGTGGCGAGGAGGAACAGGTCGTCCTGCCACAAAAAAAATGAATAAAACGCTCATTGCAAACGGGAAATTAGTTTTATTTATTTCTCATCAAATATTAAATTTCATGCGGGATTTTAGTTTTATTTATTTCTCATCAAATATGAAATTTCAGACATAAATATACTAAGGGATGTTTTCTGCAACATCATCATTTAATTTTAAACTGTGTAAGTTTGTTCTTAATCTTTGATTTTAAACATTTTATTTTTTCTTACCAATTCTGTAACAAGGTTCCTTTAAAGCCATTATACACTTTTGGAACAGAAAAAAAAATGAAAGTTCACAGATTTACAAATAACTTACAGGGTTTACAGAAGGTAATGGTGAAAGACTTCTCTTGAAAATTAATTAAATGCTTTACTTGTTGAGAAAACTTTAAAACAATTATCAATTCTCGATAGCGAGAATTACGGATTGATTTTAAACACATGTCATGACACGGCGAAACATGCGGAAACAAGGGTGGGTTTTCCCGACTCCGATGACAGATTGAGCCTAAATTTTCACAGGTTTGTTATTTTATATATAAGTTGTGATACACGAAGTGTGGACTCTTGGACAATACTGTTTACCGAAAGTGTCCATTGGCTTTAGCATGTTTAAAGGTTAAAGGCCGTGGACACTATTGGTAATTGTCAAAGACTAGGCTTCACAGTTGGTGTATCTCAACATATGCACAAAATAATGAACCTGTGCAAATTTGAGCTCAATCGGTCATCGAACTTGCGAGATATGAATGAAAGAAAAAAACACCCTTGTCACACGAAGGTGTGTGCGTTTAGATGGTTGATTTCGAGACCTCAAGTTCTACATGTAAATCTGAGGTCTCGAAATCAAATTCGTGGAAAATTACTTCTTTCTCGAAAACTATGGCACTTCAGAGGGTGCCGTTTCTCACAATATTTTATACCATCAATCTCTCCCTATTACTCGTCACCAAGAAAGGTTTTATGCTAATAATTATTTTGAGTAATTACCAATAGTGTCCACTGCCTTTAAATGAGAAATGAACCATCCTGTAATCTTTGGGGGAATCTGGTGGCATAGCTCTGCGGTTTCAGACATTTCAGTATTAAAGCAATGACTCTCACCCATATGGCTAACATGTTATCATTGTATCTTTTATATTATGTATAGGTAGCACCGATGCATGATGGTATCTTGACCATGACAGCCTTTGACCTTTGCCTTACAACCTCCCAGCATGCATCATCCAAGATTCACATAGCAGGAGTGAACACCATCAAGTTGAAAGTTGTGGATAAGGTACATTTCCTTGTGTTGTCTGAATTTCTCAAAAGAATTTATCGTTTATCAAAAATAAGAAAACAAGTCAAACAAAGATTTATCTTTTGATATGAAATCTTTATCCTCGATGAAAATTTAACATTTTCTTCATACATTTTATTCATACAATTTTGGATAAAAATATCCATATAAAGTTTGTTATAATATAAATACAACTTTTGTAAACTTTCTTTTCAAATTAACATTGAAACAGAATGTTAACCTTGAAGCTCAATATGGGAAAGCTCCATTAAAGAGACAGGCCATAATAAAACATCCTCTTCCTCCGGCAACTCACACCTGTTATCTTTATGTAATTCCTTTACCCATCAGTAAATGATGCTCGGAATTATTCATCTCAAGTTTTCTGCCAGCACAATGTTTCCTGTTTTTCTTGTTGATGTCATGAGCCTATTTTCAAGGCACTGTCTACCAGAGCATCACACTACATGTGCATGTAGCATGGAACTGTCAATGTATACATTGTAAACACACCCAGTGAAAATTTGTTGTAATTACCAAACTCGGGAATGGAGCTTTCTTGTAATGTGTTGTCGGAAAATGTCCAATATCGACATTAATTTCACTCTATTAATATCGATTAACATGTCCTCCTTCTGTGAAACAGGTTCAAGTTGATCATGACATCACAGCAGCAGTGCAGGTACTAGACTCCACAGGCCAGCCTTTGTCTGTCTCCTACTTCCCATTGATGAACCTACAACCTAAACCAGGATCAGATATCATCACAATAAGGTAGGACAGTTTTACATTCTGTGTTTGTGTACTATTTTTGTTTTGTAATTTACCAAGCCTACCGAAGTATACATTGTAAGCTGCAGCAGCGGGAAATCTCAGAATTTTTTTTAAAGACACTGGACACTATTGGTAATTGTCAAAGACCAGTCTTCTCACTTGGCAGCTTGGTGTATCTCAACATATGCACAAAATAACAAACCTGTGAAAATTTGAGCTCAATTGGTTGTTGAAGTTACGAGATAATAATGACGGAAAAAATACCTTATCACACGAAGTTGTGTGCTTTTAGATGCTTGTTATTGGACCTCAAATTCTAATTCTGAGGTCTCAAAATCAAATTCGTGGAGAATTACTTCTGTCTCGAAAACTACGTTACTTTAAAGGGAGCCGTTTCTCACAGTGTTTTGTGCTATCAACACTCCCGCGACTCGTTACCAAGTGAGGTTTTATGATAATAATTATTTTGAGAAACTACCTATAGTGTCCAGTGCCTTTAAGTGGTCGGTGTATAAGCTGCCTGGACAACAAATCACATCAGAAAAACAAGTTTGTATTTTTCTGTTCAGAAGACAAGTTTTGAAACAGCAGTGGTTGAGGTAAAACCACAATCAAGTAGGCCGTTTTAAATTGTGTGTGTGTTAAATAAGAACATCGTAATTGATGGACTGCAAGCTACATAGCTGCCCAGAATTTACATAAGCCGCATCAGAAACTGCCCATCACGATCCATCAGCCGATTTCATGAAGCGCGAGGATTAATCCTACATGTATCTCTGGTTTCAATGTGTCCTAATGTCTTTAGAAAAGGAACTTAAATTAAAGGCAGTGGACACTATTGGTAATTACTCAAAATAATTATCATCATAAAACCTTTCTTGATTATGAGTAATGGGGAGAGGTTGATAGTATAAAACATTGTGAGAAACAGCTCCCTCTGAAGTGACATAGTTTTCGAGAAAGGAGTAGTTTTTTAGAATTTGATTTCGAGACCTCAAGTTTAGAATTTGAGGTCTCGAAATCAAGTATCAGAAAGCACACAACTTCGTGTGACAAGGGTGTTTTTTCTTTCATTATTATCTCGCAAATTCAACGACCGATTGAGCTCAAATTTTTACAGGTTTGTTATTTTATGCATATGTTGAGATACACCAACTGTGAAGGCTAGTCTTTGACAATTACCAATAGTGTCCACTGTCTTTAACTCGTCCAACGTCCTAAGATTAATTCTAAGTTTATTGGTGAAATCGACGGCTAGCCATCAATCTGAATATACTGCTGATGTTGCTCCAGCTAGTGACCAGCAACTTATATGCGCAGTGACGCACTCACTTGAACGACTCGTTTGGAAGACTAGTCAACCATCGGTACTACGGTTTTAAACACTCCATGCCTTCTGGGTTTTCGCTTTAATGCGCTGGTTCCCCTCTGTGCTTTACACATGTTAGAATGGAGTAGGCTATTGAGACCAGTGAATAAACCATGGTCATGAGGCTGGTTCCAAATGGTCACCCACAGTAGATAACCAATGGTTAACCAGCCTCGGTTCAAGTAAAAAAAGTCAACCTTTAGTTTTAACCATGGTGCACACTCCAACTTGCTCTTTAATGTACCAAAGACTGGTGTCCCCCCCCCCCAAAGGTTAAAGGCAGGCATTGGTCTTACATGTGCATGTACATGGCCAATGATTTCATTGGATACAATGATTTCGCTAGAAAATTGTGCTGTGACATACATGTACATTGTAATCTATAGGATTTGAGGCATTGCATGGTGGGGTATCAATATATATTTGGTTTGCGGTAACAAATCGTAATAACTGTACTGCTGCGGAGTCAGTTCGGAATTGGTCTCAACGTTTCGACTAGCTTGCTCTAGTCATCGTCAGGAGACTGCTATAAGCTAAAGTAGTAGTCCAGTCAAATTTCTATACCATCCGCCCTGGTAATAGTTATAAAGCAGGACAGTTCTTTTCAGAACTGAGAAGTCTCCCGAACCTCCGATTATCTACTCCACGGCAGTAGAATAAAGCAAGACAGTTCCCTAAGAACAACTCTACCTGGCAAGTAGATACACACATGGTGTTACCGCAAACCAAATATATATATACATTGTAATCTGTCAATATTTTTATTTTTTTTATTGGTCCGAGGTGAAGTAGTGTCTGCTTTTGAACGTCTGCATGCAGCGTACGTGTGCATAATGTTATGTATAATGTACATCATGTCTTGTTATTTTGTTCGAGTAGCGCTTATTTGTTGCACAAGGCAGGATACATGTACTCCCCATGGAGCTGAGATGGTTTAAGGAATGATTTAAGGCCTAGTAACTAAGCTTGGGCGATATCGATTTATTTTATTCACAATGTATCGCCGACAATATATTAATTAAATTTGACATACAGTCTTCAACATAATCGCATACAGTCTTCCCAGTGAAAGTTGTAGAAGAGACAGTCATAGCATAAGAGAGGTGTTCTAATGACCTGTTCTCCTGGTTTTACTCCAAAACCATGGGGTGCAAGATGTCTCAGCTAGGAAATACATCGCGATATTGCGATACTTAATCGATCATGATATATTGATATTTCGTTTAAAACCAAATTGATCCGATATCAAAATCGTTTCCAAATTAGTATCGCGATATTCAAATAATTTATATTATTGTTATTATTTATTCATTATGTGTTACAATTACATGTTTGTGGTGAGTTGACTGTGTTAAATGAGCCCGAGGTCAAAGGTATATTTGTACGGATCCGACATCCGCTCAAGGCTACATGTACTACCCGTATAATGTACATGTATCTGATGTTCAAAGCTTTGCATGGTGTAAAAAAAAGTAACTGTAACTCTTCTCCCAGGTAAACTATAGAGGGCGCCCTATTTTGTCACTCAAATTGGATCTACCATGCCCCATTTCAAGCACCAAATGAACATTTATCATGGTTCCTGAGACAGAGCCTGAAGTCATACATAAATACGCCTTCAGGAGTGTGGACAATATAAGCTTATAATTAAATCAGCGTCCTGTCAAAAGACAAGCGATGCCTCACACTGCTCTACCCACCTCTCTATTCTACCGACCTCCCCCCCCCCCTCCCCGGGGAATATAGAGCTCTGTACATGCTCCCTTCAACTTCCGTGTTATGTTTGTGGCATTGAATTTGCAGAACTGTCTAGCATTCATATCATCTAAATCAATACAATGTCTCTTAGCCTTGGAATTGGGAAGTGTGTGGCTCGGCTACAAAATAATCATGTTAATTTAATGGTTGTAAGGGCACCAGACATGATATTCTTTTGATTGGTTTTGCCCTAGGCAGTTCAGGAGAGTTGTGGTAAAAAAGCCTGAAATGTCTATTAAAGCCTATTTCGTCTGCTCGGAATAGACCGACCCAGTAGGCTGTCTTTATTAAGTTCTGTGGTGGTCGGGTTGGCATTGTGGTACCTTTCCTTGTCTTCCAACTCCAGGACCATGGTTCGAATCATGCCAGGGTCATTAGTATTGTATATGGACTGGGTTTTTAGTCCCTACCCGAGTACGTGGGTTTTCCCTGGAACAGTTCCGGGGGTTGTCCTCCCCCCATCTACAATCCCGGCCAAAATGCATGGGCCACCCATTCCTAACGTTATATAAAACCATTCCCTGTCCACTTCCAGTTGGCAATAAACATTGTCTCCCCCCCCCCCCCACGAATAAATGTGCACGGTTTTCGTTCGAAATTAAATCAGGAAACACCATTTTAAAAAAAAGGCTCTTGCTTTCTGTAACCATGTATCGAAATGCTTTGCTTCACTTATAAATTCTCTCTCCTCACAAAGATATTGCAGTATATCTGTGTGCACTGTGCAGTCAACTCCACTAAATAAAAATATAAAAACTTGCAGACAATCCCGCGCAAAATGCTTGGGCCACCCATTCCGAACGTTCTTGGCCTCGCAACCATTTTGAAATAAAATAAAATAAAATAAAACTTGTTTCTATACATGTTTTACTCCTGTTTTTGCTAGAAAAATTGTTTTGAAACGAAATGGCATTTAACGCTTTTAATGCCCATTGTTGCCTTTTGTAAAAATGCACCTAAAGAAACAAAACAGTTTATTTGTATGGCCTAATTATTGCAGGGATTGAGGAGAAAAATTGAATGTCAAAGTGAACTATGGACATTAATAGGTTCTGATTAGTTTGTATTATACTGCTGTTGGAAAAAATAATTAATTGAGTAATAAATCTTAAAATCATTTGTTGTTATTGTGAATTATCCACACACCGATGTTTGTTGGGACAGTACATTGTAGCGGCCGCAAGGAGATTAAATCTACTGCGACTCAAACCAGTAAAAAAAAATTGAAATTGTCCAATGTTTCCTGCATCAATACTAGGTATAATCTACACTTCTAAAGTAAGACCATGTATTTCTGTTTCTCAATATTCTTTTGGGGTCGAACAAAAACAAATTTGACTCGAGCGGAATTTAAACCAACGACCTTCAGGTTAACGTGTTAGTAGCTAGTCGTCTGTAAGTTTAAAGGCTCATCTACACTTCTAAAGTAAGACCATGTATTTCTGTTTCTCAATATTCTTTTGGGGTCGAACAAAAACAAATTTGACTCGAGCGGAATTTAAACCAACGACCTTCAGGTTAACGTGTTAGTAGCTAGTCGTCTGTAAGTTTAAAGGCTCAGTGTGCAGGGCCCTTTTTTATAGAGCTGCCTTTAAAGCCATTGGACCCTTTCGGTAAACAGTGTTGTCCGAGGCCCACACTTTGTGTACCACAACTTCTATATCAAATAACAAACCTGTGAAAATTTAGGCTCAATCAGTCATCGGAGTCGGGAGAAAACAACGGGAAAACCAACCCTTGTTTCCGAGCATTTCGCCGTGTCATGACATGTGTTTAAAATAAATCCGTAATTCTCGTTAACGAGAATTTATATTGTTTTGCTGTTTTCTCAAAAAGTAAAGCATTTCATGGAATAATATTTCAAGAGAAGTCTTTCACCATTGCCTTCTGTAAACCCTGTAATTTATTTGTAAATCTGTGAACTTTTTTTTTTTTTCTGAACCGAAAGGGTCCAATGGCTTTAAAGGCAGTGGACACTGTTGGTAATTACTCAAAAATTTTTTTTAGCATAAAACCTTGCTTGGTAACGAGTAAGGTTTTATGGGGAGCTGTTGATATAGTATTTAACACATTGTGAGATGTACACATGTAATGTAGTTTTTGAGAAAGAAGTTTTTTTCCACAAATTTGATTTTGAGACCTCAGATTTAGAATTTGAGGTCTCGAAATCAATCATCTGAAAGCACACAACTTCGTGTGACAAAGGTGTTTTTTCTTTCATTGTTATCTCGCAACAAAAAAAGTTTACAGATTTACAAATACCTTACAGGGTTTACAGAAGGTAGTGGTGAAATACTTCTCTTATTATTATTATTCCATGAAATGGTTTACTTTTTGAGAAAACAGTAAAACAATATCAATTCTCGTTAACGAGAATTACGCATTTATTTTAAACACATGTCATGACACGGCGAAATGCTCGGAAACAAGGGTTGGTTTTCCCGTTGTTTTCTCCCGACTCCGATGACCGATTGAGCCTAAATTTTCACAGGTTTGTTATTTGACATAGAAGTTGTGGTACACAAAGTGTGGGCCTTGGACAATACTGTTTACCGAAAGGGTCCAATGGCTTTAAGCAGAAACAATTTTACAATTTTCATTTCATAGCGCTGCTAACTGTAACAAATGAATTAGGCATGCTAACCTACCAGTGCTTACTGTACCCTGGTAAGATGTACATGTAACAAGGCAGCATTGTAAACGCGCAAATTGGTCACGTAATGTAATTTTCTTGCTAGCCTATGAAATATGCTTACTCAAACTTGTTTTGCTTTAGTTAGCAGAAAGATTCAGTACAGTTTTAAAAGCATGTTAAGCAGTGCTAAAAGAACTGGGCCCAGCTGTGTATGAAACTAATTGTCCCCAGGAGTAATTCGAATCAAATATTATTTACATGGATTTGAGGCATTGCATGGTGAGGTATCAATATATTTGGTTTGTGGTAACACCATGTGTGTATCTACTTGCCGGGTAGAGTTTGTAGAGAACTGTTTTGCTTTATTCTACTACCGCGGAGTAGATTGTTCGGGTGTTCGGGAGACCTCTCAGTTCTGAAAGGAATTGTCCTGCTTATTAACTATTACCTGGGTGGATAGGCTGGGACTACTACATTAGCTTATAGGATCGGAATTTACTGTACATGTACTATCGCGGAGTCAGTTCTTGAAATGGTCTCAACGTTTCGACTAACTCGCTCTAGTCATCGTCAAGTATCTACATGTAGCCTCCAAACTTTTAGTTGTCTGGTGTCGATGTGTATTAGCAGAGTTCTTGTTTTTTTTGCGCCAGGAGTGTCATCATTGACAGACATGGCGCACTAGAAATGTTCATTATTATTTATTATTATTATTATTTATGTATGTAAATAAAGCCGCGATTAAAATTGGTCAATTGCAGAAAGCAGGGTCAAATTCCATGCAGTTGTTGATCGAGGTTGGCCTTGTTCAATTGCCTGCTTCCTTCTGTTTGAGACTTACACACATACATTGTAGAGTACACTTCATGGAAATACTATTAGCGCTTGTCAATCTTCGAGTCTGTGTTAAACGGGCCGTGCATGGCTAATGAAACACGAACACAGTGCGTCCCATTGTATGGCCCCAGGGGGGTTAAGAAATCTTCCCTGGCTTATGATCATTGATCACTCTTGTGCCCAAGCCCCCCCCCCCCCCCCCCCCTCTCCAATCTATTTTCAATCCATCCATCCACGAACTCTCTGTACAAGTTTATGATCCGGTACGACTATTGCTTCAGACTTGCTGACTCTCGATCAAGCTCTTGAAAGCCAGTGTTTTACTTTTAAAGGCTAGATAAAATAATCACAACACTGAATGTTTTCTTGAGAGTGTCTTCACGGTCTTGGCCCAGTTTCACTAAGTTGTTTTCTGCGAAGCCGCAATTGTGTATGCACTAAATCAGACACATACATGTACAATGGTGCTTAACCCATATCTGTATAATTACGGGATTTCCAGTAGAACACACAAACACTGTATCAAGCGGTTTAGCAGGGATTTCTCGTAGAGCACACTGACGCTTTACTGCGTGATTTCCCATAGAACACAAACGCTGTAAGCGCCTTAATACTGAACTTTCACAAGTTAATGAACAAAAAAAATTACTTGTTAAATAGTATTGGAGAGCTGTACATGTACATGTACATTCAGCGCAGAACTTTTTTGTTTGTGGAGAGGGAAAAACGACTGCTCATTGAGTGGCTACCAATAAGGAGACATTTGAATGAATTTAGAGTGAATTGACGCTTTACTCGATACTACCATTCCCAAATCAATGTTTTAATTCCAGCAATAAATGGACTCGGAAATTATTAATACAGTAATAATAAAATGTACACTTAGATGTGCAAATACCATAGAAATAGAACCCGGAGAACGCTGAGCTCGACCACCCTCTGTGTCGTCTGTGGACGCGGCGTATCAATACCGCGCAATACGCGCGTATGGCAAAATTATCATCGTGTGACACGCGCGTATGGCAAAATGGCAAGATGTCAGCGCACATAGACCATTTCTAGTGTATTCATTGGTCAATGATGATGTCATTGTATGGCAAAATTGTATGGCAAAATATTTTGCCATACACGCGTTACGAAAATGGCGTGTGCGCGTCCATAAAAATGGTCTCACAACGAAACCGTACGCACAATGAGACACTCGGCGTTCTCCGGGTTCTATTTCTATGGCAAATACATGTACTTTGTGTACAGGTCTACATATTGATAAATGCTCAAGGTGTCCACAAGGAATCCAGACAATGAAAACAAATAACTTAAACAAAACTAATTAAAACCTACAATTTATGGCCATCAAATGTGTTTTTAGCTGTATCTTAAAGGGAAGGTACGTACACTATTGGTAATTGTCAAAGGCCAGTGTTCTCACTTGGTGTATCTCAACATATATGCATACAATAACAAACCTGTGAAAAATTGAGCTCAATTGGTCATCGGCGTTGGGAGAAAATGATGAAAGAAAAAACACCCTTGTTGGACGAATGTGTGTGCTTTCAGTTGGACTATGTAAAAGACTTCTAGCTAGAAGTCTTTTATTATTTTAGTGAGAAATTACCTCTATTTCAAAATCTATGCTACTTCAGAGGTAGCCGTTTCTCACAATGTTTTATACTATCAATAGCTCTCCAATGCTCATTACCAAGTCAGTTTTTAAGTTAATATTTGTTTCGAGTAATTACCAAACGTGAACCTTCCCTTTAAACACTGGTCATGCTGTGGAGCATAACCTCAATAACGATGGTAAGGAATTCAAAAGATGAGGGGCTGCTAACGCATGGCCCTATCACCCCATGATATATTAGTCCTTAAAGGCACTGCACACTATTGGTAATTACTCAAAAAAATTATTAGCATAAAACCATACTTAGTAACAAAAAATAGTTAATTAGCATAAAACCATAACCGTAACAAGTAATGGGGAGAGGTTGATAGTATAAAACATTGTGAGAAACAGCTCCCTCTGAAGTGATGTAGTTTTCAAGAAAGAAGTAATTTTCCACGAATTTGATTTAGAGACCTCAAGTTTAGAATTTGAGGTCTCGAAATCAACCATCTAAACGCACACAACGGTGCAACAAGGGTGTTTTTTCTTTCATTAATATCTCACGTGACTTCAACGACCGATTGAGCTCAAATTTTCCCAGGTTTGTTATTTTTTGCATATATATGTATGTTGAGATACACACCAAGTGAGAAGACTGGTCTTTGACAATTACCAAAGGTGTCTAGTGTCTTTAAGTCAAACATTTTCATATCCATTGATGATGGAAGGCAGACTTAAAAGTCTGTTTCCGTCATGATCTGTTGGGAAATACCAAGGCTACCCACGTTATGTACTTGTATTTGTACTTTTGATATTCCTTTGGACTTTAATTTCCTTATTCAAAAGGTTAAGAAACTATCCACATGGTATGGTACAAATGTAGTGCAAAAGTGTGAGGGTATTAGCTCATAATCTGCTTGTATGACCAACATACTTAAAGGCATTGGACACTATTGGTAATAGTCAAAGACCAGTCTTCTCACGTATAAAACAACAAACCTGTGAAACTTTGGACTCAATTGGTTTTCGAAGTTGTGAGAGAATATTGCTTGAATTCGAGACTTCAGCTGAGGTCTCAAATTCAATTCATATATTTTAGTGAGAAATTACTTTCTCAAAAACTGACATTACTTCAGAGGGAGCCGTTTCTCACAAAGTTTCATACTATCAACTAAGCTTGGGCGATATCGATTTATTTTATTCACGATATATCGCCGACAATATATTGCGATATTCGATATAATCGCGATTAATTAAATTTGACATCATCAGTCTTCAAACTGCCAGTGAAGAGACAGTCATAGCATAAGAGAGGTGTTCTACTGACCTATTCTTCTGGTTTTACTCCAAACCTATGGGGTGTAAGATGTCTCAGCTAGGAAATACATCGCGATATTGCGATACTTGATCGATATTGCGATATATCGTGATATATTGATATTTCGATTAAAACCAAATCGATCCGATATCGAAATCGTTTCCAAACTAATATCGCGATATTCGATAATATCGTGGTATCGCCCAAGCTTACTATCAACAGCTCTCTATTGCTTGTTACCAAGTAAGTTTTTATGCTAACAACTATTTTGAGTGAAGATGACATCAAGAAAAATGTAACAAATGTTAATAATTGTACATTTTTTTTCCTTTTTTTTTTCTTGCAACTTTGATGACTAATTGAGCCCGATTTTCCCAGGTTTGTTAAGATGTTTATGTTGGGGCACATGATATGAGAATGCTGAGATACCAATGCCTTCAATATTAAACAGACTGCCTATCAAAATCGGACACTTATTGAGGAATCGTCGTTTGAAACTACCATGAAACACTTTATGAGGCGTCTCGGATAATGATTTTTCTCCCCGTCCGTCCGTATAGTGAAACTTAAGAATCACAAATAAACATCCATGCCATAAAACCAAACATTTCAACATGAAACAGACCACCTATCAAAATAACACTCTTCAATCTCAAGCGCATTCATCGTTGTAATTTACCAACATGTTTATAAAATGTCATTTTGATTGCAGTTGCTCACTGGCCGAGTGAGAATTCCACAATTACATAATAATAAACACCCAATCTTAAAGATGCTATGTCAGATTTTTGGCCGATTTGACCCAAAAATTTTGATTTAAACTTCAATAGGTATTTTGATGGGGGTCGAGAAAGTTACAAGCTTTCATTTGAGCCATTGCACGAAAAAGTCCGCCAATTATTAGTAGCAGTGAAATAAAGTGCCCAAAATTAGTTTTTGTCGGGATCCCGACAATATATCACGTGACCAATTCTTATGTGTTTTATAAGAAACGTTTTAAAAAATTTTCATGGTTCCTGACCATTAAAAGTAAATTTAACCTTTTTTTCGTTAGAGTGGGTGATAAGCCTACTCTTTAAAATACCATTCACTCAAAAAATCTATTTTTTAATGTTTGGGGCCAAAAATCTGACATAGAATCTTTAATCAATTCCCCCCCCCTCCCCCCCCCCCCCGACATCTGCAGGCCTGATACATGTACATGTTCCTATGGAGACAACAAACAAAGGCAATTATGTTTAGTGCCCTCGAAATACTCCAGTAAGACAAACTGTTGTGGTTACCCTTGCCTTTTCAAAAAGCATACAGGCCAGCATCTGTGTAGAAAGTTTTGGGGTAATTTTTATAAGACAAAACACAAAGTCCACTAAAAATTTACATTCATTAATACCTCAGACAGCTTCGCTGTTCCTATTTGTGGAGAGCACATCACGTGGGGTGATTAAACGGTTAAAGGAACACGTTGCCTTGGATCGGTCGAGTTGGTCTTTGAAAAGCATTTGTAACCGTTTGTTATAAAATGCATATGGGTAGAAAGATGTTGTAAAAGTATAATACAATGATCCACACAAACATGCCTCGAAATTGCACGGTTTTCCTTTTACATGTACCTTCGTCGACTAACACGGTCAAATTTTTGACTCCCATAAATGGCCGACCGTGTTAGTTCAAGTAAAAGGAAAACCATGCAATTTCGAGGCAAATTTGTGTGGATCATTGTATTCTACTTTTAAAACATCTTTCCAACCATATGCATTTTATAAAAAAGGGTTACAAACGCTTTTTATAGACCAACTCGTCCGATCCAAGGCAAGGTGTTCCTTTAATAATGACCAGCTGGAGCTCTGTTTATAACTGGTTGTTTTTGGATACTATGCACTAGTCTTTTTCACACGGCAACGACCCTAGCCGGTTTTAAACGGTCGTTTAAGAACTTGCCGCTACCCTTTTATTCCCTTATTAAACTTACACCGTTTGAAGATAATGATACATGCTTACCTTCAAATATTACTAACTGATGTGCTTAGTTTTTGAGACATGAGTAAAGCAATGTCACGAAAATTTGTTTTTCGTGCTAAAATAATTTGTGTGACTTAAATAAGTTATTTTACTCATTTCTCAAAAACTGCACTCACCTCAGCAAGTAATATTTTAAGAGAAGCTTTCTACATGTACCATCATTATTTTCAAACTGTGTGAGTTTGATGTAAATCTGTGGTCATTGTGTTTTGTGTCCTACCGCAAAGTACCTACATCCGTAGACCTTTTAAAGCCATTGGACACTTTCGGTAAACAGTATTGTCCAAGGCCCACACTTCATGTATCACAACTTCTATATAAAAATAACAAACCTGTGAAAGTTTAGGCTCAATTGGTCATCAGAGTCAGGAGAAAATAACGGGAAAACCCGCCGTTGTTTCTGCACCTTTTTGCCTTGTCATGACATGTGTTTAAAATAAATCTGTAATTCTCGATATCGAGAATTGATATTGCTTTAATGTTTTTTCAAAAAGTAAAGCATTTCATGGAATAATATTTCAGGAGAAGTCTTTCACCATTACCTTCTGTAAACCCTGTAAGTTATTTGTAAATCTGTGAACTTTTTTTTTTCTGTTCCTGAAAAGTGTCCAATGGCTTTTAATACATGTAGGTCTTAGCACTGCTTGGAAAGAATTGTACTAGCGCCTGATTGCATCCATCCTGGATTCATTCTGCTCAGGTGAGCGTTAGTATTCTAAACTTGCCCGGAAAAAAGACTTACACGTAAAGGGCCCACTGTAGGCGATTTCATGAAACGTTAGGATTAATCCTAGTTCACTTAGGACGAGTAACTCTCATCCTAACTTAGAATCTTGATATGTTGTCTGCCCAAATCACCTCAGATGTGGCTGTTGACATGCAGTCCCACATGCATCGCTAAATTTTGCACTTTTCTGGGACATCTACATGTAGGGGTCTTTTTTGCTCTTGATCTTGATATTTAATCTATAGGGTGGGATCAATGCGACCTACATGTAATGTTTTTGGTTGGACTTTAACTCGTGTTAAGTCCTGAGATTATTCCTAAGTTAGGAATAGTTTGGTGAAATCGACGGCTGCCTTCATCGTAGGCCTGTACCAGGTATCCAGGTTTCCTGAAAACAGACGTCAATATCCAGTTCCATTTTAATCAGTTCCTTAAAGGCAGTGGACACTATTGGTAATTACTCAAAATAATTATTAGCATAAAACCTTTCTTAGTGACGAGTAATGGGGAGAGGTTGATGGTATAAAACATTGTGGGAAACGGCTCCCTCTGAAGTGATGTAGTTTTCGAGGATGAAGTAATTTTCCATGAATTTGACTTCGAGACCTCAAGTTTAGAACTTGAGGTCTCGCATCAAACCATCTAAACGCACACAACTTCGTGTGACAAGGGTGTTTTTTTCTTCCATTATTTATCTCGCAAGTTCGATAACTGAATGAGCTCAAATTTTCATGGGTTTGTTATTTTATGCATATGGTGAGATACACCAACTGTGAAGGCTAGTCTTTGACAATTACCAATAGTGTCCACTGCCTTTAACCCCAAACTTGGGGGTAAATGAGATCAACGTTCTTCTTGCATTTCTCCATAGTCCATGTTGATTTTTTTGTTTTTATGATTTAGTTTCCAGGGGAATTTAAGAGGGGAATCGATTGGATATCGGGGACCTAAAGGAAAATTACCCCCAAAAAGCACAGCCCTTCTCCCTTCCGATTTCAGAATTGTGTTTTTATTGCCAATTTAAAGAATGGCATGTGATTTATGTCTGAATTTGTTTTCCCTTACTATTTTGACTTTTTCACTGACCCTCCTTTGACATTAAGATTTCCATGAAAGAGGCAAACTCACTATCACCTACAATGTAGTCAGCGGAGGCTTCTGTTAGGATCAAACCTGTAGATTATATTAGAAGTGATGTCAGGAGTCCATTAACCTCTCAAATATAACAAGCTATATCTTCAGGGATTTTCATCGTCAGACCAGAAGGATCGTTTTCTATACACAATTTTCACGATTAATTTGTTTTCTCCGTCGTTCATCCCTGGATTTTTCTGTGCTTTCTGCCTGCGTTCTCTCTGTCGAGTGCTTGTTGTTGGCAAGCGCCAAATTTCTAAGCATAGAATGTCTAGTAAACTTGGAGAATAACACGCTTGAAGAGCGCTTGAAGATCACAAGTTAAAACTTGAGATGAGAGAACACATAAATGTGCAGTGTTCCCTCCTTCCGTGCCAGGCTGCCATCTGATTATTAATGCACTGGATGGGTGAATACACATTACCAAAGGATGAAGAAACTGTTTACCAACATGTAACAAAATTCTTCTAAATCTAAGAAATAACAAACTACAGGGTGCATGGGTGCAATAAAAACAGCTTAAATGACAACACAACAAACATGAACAGGTAACTAAGTGAATTATACATGTAAGCAGTGAAGTGGAAATACATGAATGGGGTTAGAAAGCATCAGTAAAAAGCAGGGGGTCAAGTAAAGAATTCTTTGCTAATGGTAAGCTTCCATAACATTAGGCATTGAGCTTGAGTTCGGTGCTCTTATCCGCTCGGCCATGACAGTACGACACGCTACCTTTAAATCTGCCTCATTACCTAGTTCCTTAACAAGCAACTGTGGCTGCAGCCCCGTGCAACACCACTTCATTTCGTAAAGTAGGCCATCCTTTTCTATCTTTTCAATGGAAAGCACTCAGAGACTGGTGTGAAATGAACTTCCACTTGATTAGAAAGTCAGGACAGATTTAGCTTCAGAATCACACACAATGGTCCGTTGACAGTAATAGGTTCTCACACCAAGCATGATAGTTTGTAGTACTTTTTTCTTTTTTTTTTTTTTATCAGAAAAGTGTTATTAAAGACATACCCTCGAACAACTTACTCAACATTGCTCCATGCTCAACCTGAAGGCAATTTCCATTCAATGTCAGCCTTTTTATCAGCCATCAGAAAACAAGAGTTTACCCCACCTTCGCCCTTCCCCTGTGACTCAATTTTTACAGGCCACCTTGAATATTATAAAGATTTTACGCGAGTGTCAGACCGTTTTGTCAGCGAAGAATCTCGCCCTCGAACCTGCTCAACCAGTAGACAGTTTCCCTTTAATGTCCGCCCTTTTGACAGCCATCAGAAAACGAGAGTGTCCCCCCCCCCCCCGCCCTTCCCTGTGACTCAATTTTTACAGAGCACCTTGTGTGTATAAATATTTTATAAGAGTTTCAGACCTTCTTGTCAGCGAAGAATCTCGCCCTCGAACCTGCTCAACCAGTAGACAGTTTCCCTTTAATGTCCGCCCTTTTGACAGCCATCAGAAAACGAGAGTGTCCCCCCCCCCCCGCCCTTCCCTGTGACTAAATTTTTACAGAGCACCTTGTGTGTATAAATATTTTATAAGAGTTTCAGACCTTTTTGTCAGCAAAGAATCTCGCCCTCAAACCTGCTCAACCAGAAGACAATTCCCCTTTAATGCAAACAGCATCTGACTGGGACTAACAGATGGTTAATCAGAGATGATCTCTGCTTTGGATAATTGTCTAATTGAGGGGATAGTCTCTTAAGGGGGGGGGGGGGAGGGTTGTAGTGTTGAGAGAGCGCATGATATTATGCCCGAGGGACCATATCACGATACTATGAGGGCAAGAGCCTTACTATTAAGGTTGGTTTTTGAAAATATTGAAATATTGTGACGAAGATGATATTCTTGATTTGTTTTATTAATAATAATTTTAATTGGCTTCTTAAATAGTACACATAAACGCACTTAGTGACGCTCACAGCGTTTCAACATTAAAGGCAGTGGACACTATTGGTAATTGTCAAAGACTAGCCTTCATAGTTGGTGTATCTCAACATATGCATAAAATAACAAACCTGTGAAAATTTCAGCTCAATCGGTCATCGAACTTGCGAGATATGAATGAAAGAAAAAAAACACCCTTGTCACACAAAGGTGTGTGCGTTTAGACGGTTGATTTCGAGACCTCAAGTTCTAAATTTGAGGTCTCAAAATCAAATTCGTGGAAAGTTACTTCTTAGTTACCCTGAAACTATGTCACTTCAGAGGGTACCGTTTCTCGCAATGTTTTATACCATCAACCTCTCCCCATTACTTGTCACCAAGAAAGGTTGTATGCTAACAATTATTTTGAGTAATTACCAATAGTGTCCACTGCCTTGAAGTGTTGGAGTACAAATGATAATAACAATAAATAATAATTTATAACATCATTTATAAAGCGCCATACATGTATATCCAATAAATTGCTCTACCTAAACAAGTTAAACAGTAAACATTAATAAAAGCAAAACCATTGGTGAAAGTATAATTTAATTATTTTGTTTTAATATTCAGACCACGCAACACTTTAAATAGTACTCTGTTCAGATAAACCCTTGTGCACTCTATGGGACTTTTGTAGGGGTTTTAAAACATATACATTATACATGTATGTAATGGGGATGTCGCACAGTTGGAACACAAGGATGTCCCTTATAGCCTAGTGGTCATCAGTTGCGCTTACTTCTGTGATACCTGCAAGTTCGAATCTCCGTGCGATATCAATATTTTAGGAACTTCACTGGCTACCCATTCGACAACGAACTCAATTCAAAATTCTACATGTACTTATTGCATTTAAATCTCAGTTCGGCTTGACTCCGTCTTATATTGCAAGTCTCCTTGTACCTTATGCCCCCTCTCGCACTCTTCGTTCTTCTGCTAAGTCCCTTTTAACTATTCCTAGAACTTCCTCATCGTATGGCGATCGTGCCTTTTCCGCTTGTGCTCCTAAACTTTGGAACGCTTTACCTAATAACATCAGGTGCTGTAGTTCTCTTCCATTGTTTAAAAACTTGCTTAAAACTCATTTATTTAAATCCTCTTACACTTAGCTTGTTACATGTCTTGACAGTAGATTATTCATTGTATAATTTTTTATTATGTTCTACATTTCTTTTTTGTTGTATGTATTGTTTTTTTTGTCCTGCGCCTCGGAAAAGGGTCTTGTACACTAGATAGATGGCGCATTATAAATGCATTATTATTATTATTATTGTTAATATTACAGTATCAGAACATGTTGTAGGAATGTAACAAAATTTAATGCATATTGTACAATAGCAGAATGTGATACTTGGACTGTTCCATTTCATGAGGTGTAGTCTTGCAAAATGGAGCAGTCAAGATTTCAACTTGTGATTATAAATATTCTGCTACCTTAAATTAATGCACTCTATATTTGTTTTATATACCTCACAGTCACACATAGGTTCTTGTTATTTATTGTTTTTCATAGAATTCATAATTTATTTTAACAATAATAAATACTAAAGTTTTGAACAAATCATTTCGTAAGAAGTTGTTATACGGCTGATAAATACATAATAATGTCTTGAAAGGCAGTGGACACTATTGGTAATTACTCAAAATAATTATCTTCATAAAACCTCACTTGGTAAACAAGTAATTGGGAGATGTTGATAGTATAAAACATTGTGAGAAACGGTTCCCTCTGAAGTGACGTACGTAGTTTTTGAAGAAGAAGTAATTTTTCCACGAATTTGATTTCATGACCTCAAGTTAAGACTTTGAGTTCTCAAAATCAAGCATCTGAAAGCACAAACCTTTGTGTGACAAGGGTGTTTTTTATTTCATAGTTATCTCACAATGAGCTAAATTTTTCACAGGTTTGTTGCTTTATGCATATGTTGAGATACACCAAGTGAGAAGACTGTTCTTTGACAATTACCAATAGTGTCCAGTGTCTTGTGCTACCACTACTTGTCTTAAGTGCCAAGTAATGTGGTTACACTTTATGTGAACACAAGTTTTTATGCCCCTAGATTTTAAAGGCAGTGTACACTATTGGTAATTACTCAAAATAAGTATTAGCATAAAACCTCACTTGGTAACGAGTAATGGGGAGATTATCTTCATAAAACCTCACTTGGTAACGAGTAATGGGGAGAGGTTGATGGTATAACACATTGTGAGAAACAGCTCCCTCTGAAGTGACATAGTTTTCGAGAAAGAAGTAATTTTTCACGAATTTGATATCGAGACCTCAAGTTTAGAATTTGAGGTCTCTAAATCAAGCATTAGAAAGCACACAACTTCGTGTGACAAGGGTGTTTTTTCTTTCATTATTATCTCGTAAACTCGACGACCGATTGAGCTCAAATTTTCACAGGTTTGTTATTTTATGTTGAGATACACCAAGTGAGAAGACTGGTCTTTGACAATTACCAATAGTGTCCACTGTCTTTAATCTGAGAAGCGTTGTGTATTGAAACTATGGGTTGTTCTTCCTCATGGACAAATACCTTCTGTATATATTTTTGGCAATATGACAAAAATATCATCACCTTTTGAAATGTTCACGTAATAGTTTTATTGTACAATGTAGATCTACAATTTTAGAAGAGATTAAAACTGTTGAACAGTTTGTTAAAGCCATTGGACCCTTTCGGTACAAAAAAAAAAAAAAAGTTCACAGATTTACAAATAATTTACAGGGTTTACAGAAGGTAATGGTGAAAGACTTCTCTTGAAATATTAGTCCATGAAATGCTTTACTTTTTGAGAAAACGGTAAAACAATATAAATTCTCGTTAACGAGAATTACGGAGTTATAAACACATGCCATGACACGGCGAAGCGCGCGAAAACAGGAGTGGGTTTTCCCGTTATTTTCTCCCGACTCCGGTGTCCGATTGAGCCTAAATTTCCACAGGATTGTTATTTTATATATAAGTTGTGATACACGAAGTGTGGGACTTGGACAATAGTGTTTACCAAAAGTGTATAATGGCTTTAAATAAAGGAAAAGGTACAATGTACATGTAGTGCCTACAGACCTAATACGTATACTTCACAGAGGCATTGAAGGCGATTGCCTCCATGCCCCTTGGTCATTGCCTTGGTGCCCTTAAAATGATCCAGTAGAAATTAACAATTTCCTCATATATATGTACGATGTAGTGTGCCCTTATTTACCAGCGAGAAAATGCCTTGTTGCCCTTGCCCTTCCAAAATGAAGTAAACATGTACAGGCCTGCCGTCAATTTTATCAAACTCTTTCTAACTTAGGATTAATCTTAGGACTTAGGACGAGTAACATGTAAGTTCCGTATCCATAGATGTTAGGACACATCCTAAGATATACTCATCCTAACTCGAGATATGATTTTTCCTAGCGTTACATGAAATCAGCTGCTGGGCCTATTCTTTTCCTTTGTGTTGTATTTTGGTATTTATTTGTTGGTACATTTACCTCAGACTGCGTTTGTACCAACTCTTAAATTATTCATTCTAATAATAGTGTAGCTATTGGTAGTCTGTGTTGTACTTCCTCGTCGTCTCCTCCAAAAGCACCGTCCGCAGCAGAAGGCGGTCACCACTGCGGTGCGGTAATCGGCGTTGGTGGCGCTATACACCACCGGGTTGACGCTAGAGTTAATCGTCAAAAGCATGAATATGGCCGAGTGTCCAATGTTCATCACGGTGGGGTCAACGTTGTTGAATCTACTGTAAAGGTTAAAGGTCGTCACAGCGATATGGAACGAGAAGAACACGGTTGTGTTGATGGTCAGCATCTGAACCATCCGTCTCTGATTGACCGATGATTCGGCCATCTGACCGAGACTTCTCAGCAGGCCTGAGATCATGCAGGTGTAGAGGACGATGTTCAACACTAGGAATGTGGGATTGATGCACAGGTGAACGATGTCCAGCGCATTTTGGTCGTCGTCGGACAAATTCACTCGAAGGATGTTATAACCAATACTTGCGAGGAGTGAGATAATCCAGACCACGACTGCCGCTTTAACGGCAAGGCTCTTGCTGAGGACTTCCCGTGCACGGAACGGGTAGTTAATCGCGAACGCTCGTCCCAACGCCACTACCGTTACAAAGAACATTGACGCCATATACGCGACGTAGTTCACTACAAGAGTTGCAAATGAGCTGTCTCCAGTCACAAAGCGGAATTCCATAAGAGCAAGGTACATGATGTCCGCGACGGCCAAGTTGGAGAGGTGGATGTTGGCCGTGGTGTGCATGGCTCGGACACGGAACACAACGAAGAGGAATATAACATTGAGGAGCAATCCTAGAGGTGCTATCCCTTTGAATGAGATGGAGTTGATGATATAAGGCCAGTAGTACGACCCGGATGGGTTGTCGTAGTAGTAGTAGTAGTAGAAACTCAAACTGGTGTAGTTGTAATATTGGTCCGGCATTTCCGTTGGCTCCATGGTGTACATTTGATCAGTTTATTTGTTTGTTGTTTTTGTATTTGGTTATCCAATCATACACACAATATACACTTCTGAAGTAAATAACTTTGTCCTAGACTGTGCCTTTCAGCTGCTTGTCCTGGATTAACATTAACAAGGTTCTTTTAGCCGAGACTTAACAGCTCGCAAAAACCACTCACAAGATCAGGTTTTAATCTTTGAATTCTTAAATTTGGTCATCCAATCATACACAACATAACATTTACACACTTCAAAAGTTAACAATCTTGTTCCACAGGGTTCATCTACTGTTTGTCCTGGACTAATGTTAACAAGATCTTTTAACTGGGGTTTCAACAGCTCACAAAAACCAGTTACATGCCTATGTAGACAAACAAGAACACTTGTTCTATTTGTTGCATCCATGTGGAGACATGTTTTGTTCTTTACTTACTTTTTTTTCAGGTGGTTAAAAACACAATTCCCTGCGGAGAGCCACAGTATTTAGAGACCTTTTGTGATCCTTTGTTCTGTTTTGTTCTCAGTCAGTTTGTGAATATTAAATCAGTCATTCAGTAAGCCTATGGCTGCTTGTCACTGAAAGCAGTGGGCAGTAATATCCGTTGATTCTAAACTTGACTCTAAACGAGACCGGAAAGTACGCTGTAGCAAGGCCCACTACATGTAATGTAGCCTAAAATGAACACTGATTGCGTGCCGTGCTGACTATGTCTTCATTATCTTGTCAGATGATTCGACTGGTATAGACTTTTATTGACCGACAGATCTGTCACTTTTCACAGAGAAGCCTACTCATGTAACTGAAACGGCCGTTCCTGTTGAAGTTACATGTGCACCTGATTATTGGGTGTCGTTTCACCACTGTTTGTGAATATTGAGGTGTATCATTGTCACTGGATGATAATTCTCACAGATATCCAGGAGGATCGAGTTTCCACCTTGCCCAGTTCCTGATTCTGCAAAATGACAAAATATAGAGTTTTAGGATTGCTATTCGATGGAAGTGAGATTCTGTATGGGTTGAATCAAATTTCAAGGATGTTTAAGATACATGTACATATACCTGGGGAGGGTTTCACAAAGAGTTAAGACTAGTCTTAGCTTGAGTTAGGACGAGTTACTGGTCCTACATGTATGTAAGTTGGGACTAGTCGTACATTTTTAATATCTCATACGACTAGTCCTAAAGTAGAATGGGTGCGTTCAGACACGATACTAAAGTTGGTTTAACTCATGGTTCAACTCGATCGAGTTCAACTCAGTGTGTCTGAGCGGATCTAAAGTTAGTCCGAATTGAGTTCAACCCACAAAAGATAAACCGTCCATGTAGGGGGTATATCTTTAGACCGCTTCAGGTTAATCTTTGAACACTGTGTGTGGACAGAATAAAAAAGACCACATCCGGTTTAACTCACAACAGGCGACCCATTGACCTCCGTAATCATTACGTAAACACACGGTGACCAATGAACAGGACAATAAACAGGATATTAGAGTAACAGGGTCCCGTTTTCTTTGACCTCTTAAAACCAAAGATAAACCGGATCGGGTTTGTCTGAGCGCAAAGGGGTTTTATTTTTACGATCACCCCCTGCTGCTCGTAAAAGTTAAACCGGTTCAGGTCTAACTTAGTACGCTGTCTGAACATACCCGATGAGTCCTAACTCTTTGTGAAATCGACCCCTGGTACTCTGTGTCAATAGAGGAGGGGGGGGGGGGGGGGCATCAGTCTCAAATTCAAGGCATCTGAAAACATACAACTTATTAAATGCGCCAATGGTGTTTTGTCTTCCATTATTAACAACAAATTGAGTCAAAATTTTCACAGGTTTGTTTATTTTATGCACGTTGTACACCAAGTGAGAAGACCGGTCTTTGGCAATCACTAAAACGTTTCCAGTGCCTTTAAACCTCCAATTGGAAACTTTTCATTACATCTAAGGTTTAATTTATTGCAACCTTGGCATTGTCAGCATACTTACACGTGTCATGTTTGTACAATGAGAGAATGAGAGGACACAAATAACTTCATTCTGGTAGGTTTTCAATAAGAGGCATGTTTATGGTCAGTTATGTGAAAATACTTTACATTTTAGCAACAAACAGGTGTACATTGTACATGCTATACAACAATGTACACCCTTTTGAAACAAACACAGTTATAAGCCATATTAAAGCCAGTGGACACTATTGGTAACTGTCAAAGACCAGTCTTCTCACTTGATGTGTCTCAACATATGCATAAAATAACAAACCTGTGAACATTTGAGCTCGATTGGTCGTCGGAGTTGCGAGATAACTATGAAAGAAAAAAACAACCTTGTCACACGAAGTTGTATGCTTTTAGATGCTTGATTTCGAGACCTCAAATTCTAAACTTGAGTTCTCGATATCAAATTTGTGGAAAATTACTTCTTTCTCAAAGACTATGTCACTTCAGAGGGAGCCGTTTCTCACAATGTTTTATACTACCAACCTCTCCCCATTACTCGTTACCAAGTAAGGTTTTATGCTAATAATTATTGTGACTAATTACCAATAGTGTCCAGTGCCTTTAAATGATCAACAAACAGGTGTACATTGTACATGATATACAGCAATGTACACCCTTTTGAAACAAACACAATAGGCCATATTAAACTGACTGGACAAACATTTGCTCAAAATATTTGTTTACTTTGTTCAGCTGAAATCCAAATGTAACACTCTGGTACAAGGTCAATAACTGGAAGTTCTTATCTGTTATCAACACAGGTCATCATGGCCTTAAACAAAACTTACGATTAATTTTGAGAACAAAATACAAAATCTTAATCAGCGAAGGAATTTTTCACTCAGAAACTAACTTTTTTTTTGTTAGCTAAATGCATTCTTTTTAAGACCACTCTTGATCAGCAAACTCTATTTACCAGTAGATCCAAACTATGCCAATTTTATAAAATTAAAATAAGTACAAATTGCACTAATGGACTGATACATATAGAAGAGTTTGCGGTAACACCATGTAATAACAATCTCTAAATGAGTTGGGGTGGTTCTGAAAACGTTCGCAGACTGATACATGTCTGCCGATGACCAGTTTTTGCTGAAAAGTCATCGTTTTAAAGTGTTTTGATACCTTTCGTAGATCAGGTTTTTGGCCACGACATGAATCCCTACTCACTGTGAACAAATATGTACATGACAGATAATTAACCTGTAGAAGTTTCAGCTTCATTAGTTGTAACTTTTTGAGAGAAAAAAAAATGAAAATCACAGAGCATTTTTTTCAGGAGAGTTGCATAAAACTGAAACAAAATTATCGTCTTACTGAGAGAAAATTATAGTTGGAAATTGTTTACTTGTTTCTCAAAAGCTACAGCACCTCAGCAAGTAATACTTTAGGGAAGCTACAATGTACCATCATTATCTTTTTAAACCGTGTAAGTTTACCATAAATCTGTGAAGGTTTGTGATTTTATGTCGTATAAAAAGTACCCAAACCCTTTAATAATTACTCAGTGACTTATTATTATTACAGGTGTGCAAAACCTAGCCAGTCTAAATATTTTGCTCAGGAAAATTGTCGGTTGCAATCGCTATATCTGTTGACTTTCTTTAATCTTTTCCGAAGCTATCGCACCTCGCCATCTGCAAATTGAGTTGTTTAAATATTGAGGTCTTTTACAGTCAAGGGAAGCTTTCACAGTCAAGAGAAGCGGTGGGTGTGAACAAGTGTTTGCAGTTGTAGAAATAAAATTGAAGCCTTGATTATGATGGAGTGATACAACAAAGTTAGCCTGTTAGAATCTGTACATTTTCCATTTACATGTACTGGTCTTAAAGCCATTGGACACTTTCGGTAAACAGTACTGTCCAAAAGCCCACCCTTCGTGTATTACAACTGATATAAAAAATAACAAACCTGTGAAAATTTAGGCTCAGTCGGTCATCGGAGTCGGGAGAAAATAACGTGGAAAACCCACATTGTTTACGCACGTTTCGCCGTGTCATGACATGTGTTTAAAATAAATCCTTAATTCTCAACAACGAGAATTGATAATTGTTTTAATGTTTTCTCGAAAAGTAATTAAAGCATTTCATGGACTAATATTTCAAGAGAAGTCTTACACCATTACCTTAGAACTGTAAACCCTGTAAGTTATTTGTAAATCTGTGAATTTTTTTTGTTTTTTGTTCCGAAAGTGTATAATGGCTTTAAGTCTTTAAAGACAGTGGACACTATTGGTAATTGTCAAAGACCAGTCTTCTCACTTGCTGTAGTTCAACATATGCATGAAATAACAAACCTGTGAAAATTTTAGCTCAATTGGTCGTCGAGTTTGCGAGATAATAATGAAAGAAAAAACACACTTGTCACACGAAGTTGTGTGCTTTCAGATGCTTGATTTTGAGACCTCAAATTCTAAATCTGAGGTCTGGAAATCAAATTTGTGGAAAATTACTTCTTTCTCGAAAACTACGTCACTTCAGAGGGAGCCGTTTCTCACAATGTTTTATACTATCAACCCCTCCCCATTACTCGTTACCAAGTAAGGTTTTATGCTGATAATTATTTTGAGTAATTACCAATAGTGTCCACTGCCTTTAACCCTAGACTTTTATTGTGTCTTTCTTTATAAGTTTGCCTATTAATTAGTGTTACAGTGACAAAGAAAACAATCTATGATTGATCCTACCTTTAACAGTCACATGTTACAAAGGAGTCCTTCCATGGGCTTAATTCAAGCTTAATTCCCGCTTAACAAAGTAGATTGTTCTCCGGTACAGCCTCTCCAGGGAACTTAAAACTTCAAACCCATGAAATTCTCCTCTCAGCTAACCAAGAATTCATCCACCCCGGAGCATAATGTTTTCCTGCCTCGAGTTACTTGTTGGTTTTGCAGAGGTGGTCCTGATTATGTTTACATTTCAGCGGAGCCTGGCTAGCCTCGCAATCGTGGCGACGGTCGTGAAATTGTTGAATCACAGAGGTTAGGAGATTGTTGTTGGCCTCAAAAACGTTTCAAAGTACAGCTGATTTATTTATTATTATTTTTTTTAGTCAGTGTTCAGGCCTTCATGCTTCACTTTTGAAAGGACAAGGGCAAAAGGACATTTCATGGGTACCAGTAATGACCAGGGGCATTGAGGCGATCCTGGCGACGGTCGTGAAATTGTCCAATCACAGAGATTAGGAGATTGGTGTTGGCCTCAGAAACATTTCAACGTACAGTTGATTAAGCTTTTTTGAGTTGGTATTTGTCTTTCTTTCTTTGTTCCTCTGTACGGTCACAGATACATGTACTATTATTACACTTATCTCTGCACGAAAACCTTAAATGCACCCATGTTTAAATCACTTGATAGTTTTGTAGTTATTTATCAACGTAAAACTTCTTAAGGTGTTGAGAATCTGTTAGTCTCTCCTCAACAGAGTTGAGAGTTAGTCCAATTCAAAACTTATAATCCGTTGACCTCAGAAACGTTACAAAGTACAGCGGATTGAGTTTTTGTTGAGTTGGTGTTTCAGACCCTTATATTTCGCTTTGTAAGGGCAAGGGCAACATGAGTATTTTCTCCTTGCTACTTGAACATTTTATGGGCACCAAAGTAATGAACAGGGGCATCGAGGCAGTCTCCTTTGGTGCCTCCGTGGAGTATGAGGCCGTGTGTTTGTTCTTCTTTCTTTGTTCCTCTGTACTGTCACAGAAATTATATCCACACAAAAACCTCAAAGGCAACGCACAGTCAAATGTATTCTAATAAATTTGTTGATAGTTTTGTAGCCCTTCAACTTAAAGCATTAGGTGTACTGTTGAAGATCTGTGAGTTTCACTTTAATGGAGTTAAGAGAAAATCAAAAGCTGTTGAACTCAAACTCTGGGAACACCTCCTGACTTAATTTTGTCAGTGAAAGCTTGTTAGTAGATTCGTTATTGACTTGTACCATCTCACTCTTTGAAGAAGTCTTCATAAAATAAGACATATCTTTGCACAATAACCTCAAAGGCACCAAAGTGGAAGTATGTTCTGATGAATCTCTTGACGGTTTTGTGGCTACATTCAGCTTGAAGCTACAATGTGTTGAAGATCTGTGAGTTTCACTTCGATGGAGTTTGAAGAAAGTCCAAGCTGTTCACCTTGAATTCTTTGATCCTCCTCTGACTTAATTTTGTCTTCCGACTTAAAATTCGTCATTGAAGCTTAGTGTGTGTTCTTTATTGGCTCAAACCATCTCATTGTTCATCATTCTATGAAGAAGTCCTCATATTTTGTCCTCGTAAAAAAAGTCCTTATGTTTCATCGAGGTAGAACAACGCAGCACATAGCCAGCATGAAGTAATCTGTTTCAATCAAGAATCAATGTTGTGATTGCTATTACAGTCCCCCGAGACCAACTCCAGGAATTGCCTGTCACAAGTGTCCAAGTTTGATGGATCAGAGCTTGTCCAAAGCCTCGTCAATTTTGTTGGTAGTTGATGTTCATCTTCTCGCCAATTAAGTGAAAGTGAACTACTCTTACAAAGGGTTTCGATGTGTAACTGACAGGTTTTCTCACTGTTACTATTTATATTCCACTCATGGTTGAGTATCCGTCTGCACCCTTGGTGGTACAACTCCTCAGTCCAACCTTCCGTTTTTCTGCCCGGAGAGAAGTTTCCTCAGCCGTTGTTTATGTTTTTTGTCAGAACTCACAACCTCGACGTCCTGGCAACATATGGTCTGACGTTCTGACCGGATGATCTGAAGATTCTGTGTATGTCAGGTTTAATTAGTCAAGCTGGTCTGTGCGCTGTGGTGCATGAAGATGAGGGGAGATCTGGGAGTGATGTACGCATGCCTGCGGTAAGGCTGGCATAAACGTTGGCAGGCCTTGATCTTAAAGGCTCTGGACACTATTGGTAACTGTCAAAGACTAGCCTTAACAGTTGGTGTATCTCAACATGTGCATAAAATAAAAAACCTGTGAAAATTTGAGCTCAATCGGTCATCGAACTTGGGAGATAATAATGAAAGAAAAAACACCCTTGTCACACGAAGCTGTATGTGTTTAGATGGTTGATTTCGAGACCTCAAGTTCTAAACCTGAGGTCTCAAAATCAAATTCGTGGAAAATTACTTTGTTCTCGAAAACTATGGCACATCAGAGGGAGCCGTTTCTCACAATGTTTTATGCCATCAACCTCTCCCCATTACTCGTCACCAAGAAAGGTTTTATGCTAATAAATATTTTGAGTAATTACCAATAGTGTCCACTGCCTTTAAAGGCACTGTACACTATTGGTCCAAGTCTGTGCGCTGTGGTGCATGAAGATGATGGCTTAGAAAAGTGTAAGCATGCCTGTGGTAAGGCTGGCAAGAACGTTGGCAGGCCTTGATCTTAAAGGCACTGGACACTATTGGTAATTACCAATGTTCTCAAACTAATTGTTAGCATAAAAGGGTGGGTTTTTTTTCTTTTTATTATTCTCTCCGAAGTTATGCAACCAGTTGTCTTTAAAAATGTGTCAGGGGGCCATGTACAAAAATAAATGGAAAGTCATTTGTTTTCTTCAAAAAGGCAGGACGCTAAACATATTATGTTTCATTTGGCCGTAGGCTGTCATGAACATTGGTCTTTAGCAGTAAGAGGATGCTCCGTAGACTCGTAGCGCTTGACTCCCCACCGTCATAGTCGGCTGATACTGATGAATGTCAGTGGCGGTTTGCTCAAGCCTCTCGCCTACATTTGAAAGAGTAATTATCACAGCTGCTCCAATACTGTTGTACTCCCAGGTGGTGTGCTTGTTTCAGCGCGCATCAATTATGCACAGAGTGTCTACATGTAGTTCTCCACAGGGCTTTCATGTGATACTCTCGGCCTATGATAGGGTAGACGTCTTTAACAGTCAACAGGTCCTGTTGGAGATGATAGACATACTGTGTACTTGGCTTAGGACTACTCACTGGTCCATGCTTGTTCAGGTGTTTAGTATAGTCTAGTCAATTGACGCCAAAATATGGCTTGACCTCGAGACAAAATTGCAACAGAAATGATTCTTTTGAAGAAAAGAAATTTTGTGAAAACATTTAATTCTTACTTTGAATTACTTTGTTCCCATCATGTTTAGAAAAACAATGCAGTGAACATTCCCATGACAAAAAAAAATTGTGACAAAAATAAAATATTTAGTTTGTAAAGGGTGTGCATACATATTTTAGGGGGAAAACGGTAATTTTTAATTTATGCAAATTATGCATGTTTCCCCTGCTTACTTTGTTCTACTTTTTGGATGTTGTTTTAGAGGGTTTCAGGAGACACTTGCAAAAAAAAAAACATTTCTGTTGTAATTTTGTCAAGGTCAAACCATAGATTGAACAGACTTAATATAACGCTGGGTCAGTAAACTCATAATTTGAGCAAGACTACATGTACGTAGTAGTATATTATTAATGTTGTCTTTATACTTTTGTACCTCATACTTTTGTTACAGAGGAACTAGGAATGTTTTTTTTACACTCATTACTTAAAGCCATTGGACCCTTTCGGTACAGAAAAAAAAAAAAAAGTTCACAGATTTACAAATAATTTACAGGGTTTACAGAAGGTAATGGTGAAAGACTTCTCTTGAAATATTAGTCCATGAAATTCTTTACTTTTTGAGAAAACGGTAAAACAATATAAATTCTCGTTAACGAGAATTACGGATTTGTTATAAACACATGTCATGACACGGCGAAACGCGCGAAAACAGGAGTGGGTTTTCCCGTTATTTTCTCCCGACTCCGATGTCCGATTGAGCCTAAATTTCCACAGGATTGTTATTTTATATATAAGTTGTGATACACGAAGTGTGGGACTTGGACAATACTGTTTACCGAAAGTGTATAATGGCTTTAAGGCTTACAAATGTATATGGGAATGTAATCTCAGTACTGATGTGTACATGGCAAACATTAGCAGTGAACATGTCACTAGCTCCCCCTGTTCGTAATCGTTATTTTTTTAAATACAAATCAGCAAAAACTTACTCCGTAACAAGGAAGAGCGGTTGATACATGTACATGTAGTTTAGAAAACTACAAAATATTGTAAGAAAAAGGGGGTAATTTGTAAGACATCGGGCCCCGAAGTCTTCCTCAGACTTCTGAAAGCACACATTGACATGTATTTATAATGCAAACAAGGATGCTCGTTCTTTTATTTATTTTTCCATGCAACTTCATATGAATGCATATTTGAATACACCAAGTGACAACTGTGCCTTTGAACCATGCAAGTTTAATTTAAATCTGTGGAAGTTTTTTTTTTTTTTTTTTTTTTTTTTTTTTTTTTTATATAAAAAGTATTTGTCTACAGTCTGGCGCTTTAACCAGTACTCTTGTAGTACAAGTTTAATGGGCAGCCTCGACACTGAACCTGTCACTAGATGACGTCTAAATCCTACCGTCCCCGGCTTGTAAAACACTTTCAACTTCATATGAATGCATATTTGAATACACCAAGTGACAACTGTGCCTTTGAACCATGCAAGTTTAATTTAAATCTGTGGAAGTTTTTTTTTTTTTTTTTTTTTTTTTTTTTTTTTTATATATAAAAAGTATTTGTCTACAGTCTGGCGCTTTAACCAGTACTCTTGTAGTACAAGTTTAATGGGCAGCCTCGACACTGAACCTGTCACTAGATGACGTCTAAATCCTACCATCTCCGGCTTGTAAAACACTTTCAACAGTCAGCCTACATGTATAGACCTGTAATGCCAGAAATGTTGTGCATTCTTGATTGATATCTTTAGCCCAGGCAAGAAGTGTAATTATAAATCAACATTCCACACGGGAGCTGTTCAGAATGCAAAGTAACAAAATACACTTTCGAAGATGCATGAAGATGAGCAGAGTATACTGTTCAAAACGTCGAGACCACACTGGCTCTTTTCAGAGCCAACACTTTCTCATCAAGACGAGTGTATTACGTGGTTGTGCCCGGTGAAATTACATATACATGTGCTACTGAGTATTGTAAGTTACTTCTTATTTTTCACACCATGCAAAGCTTCAAACGCCATTTGCTTTTGAAGATATTAGGTTTCAGGCCTGATGCTTCATGGAGGCAATTGCCTCCCTGCCCCCTGGTCATTGCCTTGGTGCCCTTGAAATATTCTCTCATAGAGAATATTGATAATTTTTTTCTCATAGGATGCCATTTCCCAAGGAGAAAATGCCTTGGTGCCCTTACCCTTTCAAAAACTTTTCAGGCCTTGTACTTTGCATACGCAACAAAAGCTATTGCCTCTGTTCCCCATGGTCGTTGCCTTGGTGCCCTTAAAATGTTCTCTCATAGAGAATATTGATAATTGTTTTCTCATAGGATGCCATTTCCCAAGGAGAAAATGCCTTGGTGCCCTTGCCCTTTCAAAACACTTTTCAGGCCTGGTACTTTGCATACGCAACAAAAGCTATTGCCTCTGTGCCCCATGGGTGTTGCCTTGGTGCCCTTAAAATGCTACAGTAGATGTTTTATATTTCCTCATTTAGGATGCCATTTCCCAAGGAGATAATAAGCCTTAATGAGATATGGCGGACACAATGCTACAATACAATTATATTGCGGTAAATTTTGTCTGTTGTTTACACCCAAACCTAACGGTGAACTCCTATAGTGGTCGCCATATCTCAAAAAGGATAATGCCTCGATCCCCTTGCCCTTTTAAAAAAACGAAGCACGACTGGTTTAATTTGGCTAATATAACTCAAACAATTATATGTAAATTTATTTGTTTAAGTAGCTATGGAGATCGCTTCTCTTCAGCTCAATTACTAGATTCTCTTCACTAGTTTCCTGTCAACAGGTCATTGAAAGAATCGTGTTCCAAATTTTCTATTTGTAAGAGTTACTCAAATATAATTGTGAATAGTAAACTTGCGGGTACATGAGTAAAATCTCTTTTGAAGAAGTATTTGTATATTTACAACGCTTTTAAGGGCAATCTTCCGAATCGCAGCTGATAACAAATTAAAGAAAAAAGCCCTGTGAAGAACCATGGTGAGTCTGTATCTTCACAGATCAAATGTAGTTTAAAGGCACTGTACACATTTGGTAATTGTCAAAGACCAGTCTTCTCACGTGGTGTATCCCAACATAACCATGTAATAACAAGCCTGCGAAAATTTGTGCTCAATTGGTCATTGAAGTTGCGAGAAAATGATGAAAGAAAAAACACCCTTGTTGGACGAATTTGTGTGCTTCAAGACTTCAAGTTAATATTTGTGTTGAGTAGTTACTAATTGTGTACCTTCCCTTTAAAGGCAGTGGACACTATTGGTAATTACTCAAAATAATTATTGGCATAAAACCTTACTTGGTGACGAGTAATGGGGAGAGGTTGATGGTATAAAACATCGTGAGAAACAGCTCCCTCTGAAGTGCCATAGTTTTTGAGAAAGAAGTAATTTTCCACAAATTTGATTTCGAGACCTCAAATTTAGAACTTGCGGTCTCGAAATCAACCATCTAAACGCACACAACTTCGTGTGACAAGGGTGTTTTTTTCTTTCATTATTATCTCACAACTTCGATGACCGATTGAGCTCAAATTTTCACAGGTTTGTTATTTTATGCATATATTGAGATACACCAGATGTGAAGACTAGTCTTTGACAATTACAAATGTACCAATAGTGTCCACTGCCTTTATATCCGATTTCCTAGAGCTGCTTTAACACAAGAAGTAGCTAAGCACATCATTGTACGCTTAATACCAGATGAAGGTTACCAACCAAGATTCATTGTCACACATTTAATTTGTATTCTACTAAAAATCGGTTGAGCATTAAAATTGGGCCCTAGTTAATTATATAATGTTACTCAGGCATGCAACTTTTCAGCTTGTTGGCTGATTTTCTCGGTTTAAAAACAGTGCCATAGAAAACTGAAAAACACTGCACAAAAGTTGAATGTGATCGACCATTCCTTTTTTTTTTCCAATTAGAAAGTTGCATGTCTGGTTGTTGTGATAACATTTTACCATGAAGATGAAATACATAAATGACAGTAACGTTAAGAAATCACAAAAGAAAAATTGTTGATCAGCCAAAATAGTTTGTGTTGCCCATTGAATGGCATAGCGTCACGCAATTGCGCATACATTGTACCTGCAGCCTGATACATGTACGTTGGCGTGTGTATGTGGACAACCCTCCAGTATTTGTACGAATTGAATTCTCTTTTTTTTGTGCACCTGTATTGTATGTACATGTAGTATCTCCGTGCAAAGTTCCTCCTCATATTCACCCACTGCATTATTTAAATGTCAATCAGAGTCTTATCTGTAAAATTATTTTCATCTTTGAGTCATTAACTTTCTATCAAACCGGCCTCACTGCACAAGGTTACCAGGATACTGCCTGAATGAGAAATGCCAGGCTTTTTTTCCGGATTCAATATTTCATCTGTCTGCATTATGAGGATTCGGGGGGGGGGGGGGGGGGGGGGGGGGTCGTCAGATAAGCAGGAATATGGCCCTTTTCTTTTATCCCAGTGAGTGAGGATACTGTTGTTGGTTATCCTTGAAATATGACTATTATAATATTACATACCATTTCAACAAACTAAATTAATGAAATAATTTAAAAACAGAAGTAAGGAACGTGTAGTTCGGATCCAAGACTTTGTTTGTTTGCATTGTTGGGATTTAAGGGGGGGGGGGGTGCGTCAAATATGAATATATAATGCTCAATAATCTTCTCAAGATACTGTCCTGGACTCTCCTTGATATATTGCAGGAGTAAGACAATTGCCATAAATAAGATAACTAAATAAAACAAGATTATAAATTAAATAATACATTTAATGGTTATTTCATTTTATTTGAAAAAAAAAAATAAAAAAGGTTCACACCATGCAACTCAATTTTACAAAGTTGTTTACAATGTTAAAAAAATTAGGTAAATAAGATTGAAAAAAATGTGTACATAAATAACGTAAATAAATACAATTAATAAGATAAAAACACAATATGTACATGTAAGTAGTAAAATAGACGGTGCATTTTGGGCCTCAGTAGGTTACTTACACATACAGTATGCATTTTCTCTTCATGTAACTTTTCCACATCTACATATTAGTGTATTAAAGACACATACACTATTGGTAAATGTACTTTCGGTACAGGGGAAAAAAAAAGTTCACAGATTTACAAATAATTTACAGGGTTTACATGTACAGAAGGTAATGGTGAAAGACTTCTCTTGAAATATTGTTCCATGAAATGCTTTACATTTTGAGAAAACATTAAAACAATATAAATTCTCGTTAGCGAGAATTACGGATTTATTTTAAACTCATGTCATGACACGGCAAAAGGCGCGGAAACAAGAATGGGTTTTCCCGTTATTTTCTCCCGCCTCCGATGACCGATTGAGCCTAAATTTTCACAGGTTTGTTATTTTTAGTTGTGTTACACGAGTGTCAGACTTGGACAATACTGTTTACCGAAAGTGTATAATGGCTTTAAGTCTACTCAGATCCACACAATTCTTTCATTCCAATTTTGCAACACGTTACCGGCTGATTTGTTATTAAGGCCTGCTTCTGTTGGAGCTGTTCGTGTTTCCCCATTGAAATAAATCTAATTATTAAATTCCAATTCCTGAAGCATGCGAATGCTATGAATATGTTTCTGTCACGTTCCATTGGATTATGCATTATTAAGAATGTCGCCTGATGACAAGGGTAATCTTGATTAACTAGTGGGCAAGAAGTACATCATCTCTGGGCCAGTGTTTATGGATTCATCAGACAAAGAATGGACTTCTGGTCTTTGAGGGTACTTAATTGCACATACACGTTGTAAAATCCAGTGTCATGGCCGATCGATGTACATGTAGAGCATCAAATTTAAGTTTTGGTGGTAAAGTCGTCAGGATGTCGGTTCGAATTATGTTTATAACCTTTTGATTATTTTTTTTCAAACGTACACGTATGTACACCTTTTTTACTTAGCGACATTTTAACTATTACATCACTGAAAACGCACAAAACTTCCTTGTACACTGACTTGAGCAGACAATGTGTCTCCTGTATTTACGTGTTTGCTAAGCGCGAGATGTGCACACACAGTTTATCCATTCCTGTGCATCACTTCCGACTTGCAAACGGAGCAATGTACAAGCTTATTGATTCTAAACCCATACTATAAATGTGACGCCTCAGGCCTGTTGCCACGTATTATTAATATGTATTGCGTTCTTTAATTCATATCACCTGCTCTAATCTTATTTTCTTACTGCTGTTGTCAATATCGCAGAAGTGCTCGTGCTCAAACTACTCTTGTACAACATTGACCTCGCAATATTCATTATTTTCATATTTTTTTTTTCAGAATAAGTGGGTGTGCAGAAAGAGAGGCTCAGATTTAACACTTGACCCTAGGCCCAAGGCAAGAGATTTTAGCCTCAAACCAGTAAAATTCAGAACTGGAAAAGGGCAGTGGTCTACTTGCATTTGTTAAAGGTGCGAGTTAATAAATGGGGGACAAAATCACACTGGTCACTTTCAGATGCTTGATTTCGGTACCTCAAAATCCAATTTTGAGGTCTCTCAGAAAGATACTCCTGTGCGATCTCTCCGATCTAATTCCAATATGCATGATTCAAGTTACTATACTAAGATTACATGTAGCAAGTCATGGGGCGATAGGTCATTTTCCCATGCTGGACCCCATTCTAGAATGACTTGCCTCTACAAATCCGCAATACTTCTAACATAAATACTTTTAAGGTTAAGTTGAAAACCACTTTGTTTAAGCTCGCCTACATGTAACTGGTCTATTTGTCATATTTTTAGCTGTGTGTGGTTCCCCCTCCTGTGCGCCTTGAGCACCTCATTTTGGTGGATTTTGGCGCCTTAATATTCTTTATTATTATTATTAGAGGTTATTGAAGTGATGAATTCTAAAACCCACATATGTACATGTAGCACCTTATAATGGTTTACAAGGTGCTACGGCGCATTCAGCAGCCACAGCCAGGAACGCCGGGGCAAACCCCTTCACTTAACGATAGGTGCACTGGGTTCTTTAATGCATTACACAACACATGGGACCAACTGCTTTACGTCCCATCCGAAGGGACGAAGCAATGGTTAAGTGTCTCACTTTAAAAGGACACATACATGTACGTCATGACAAGCCAAGCAAAACTGTTAAATGCATTCAACAGCTGTCTGCAATGAGATAGAAATAATGCTAGACTTTCCGTTTCATTGCTTGGAATGTTCCTGGCTGATAATGCCAACTATTACTTGTTTAACAGCCGTGAGTCAGCGCAGGTTGCAGACAAACCGTAAATAAGAATTACGTTAAGGAGAGTGTGACCCAGAGATATTTGTCTTTAGTTCTGTCTTTTTTTTCAAATGTATATATATATATATAATCTTTGCAACATGTAACTCCGTTTTTTTTTTTTACTTTTTGCAACAATATTAGAAGCAGCATAAATAAAGAAAGCCCACAAACAAAAACTGCAAATTACACATACAATATTAAAGGAACGTTACAGAACTGGTAAGTAACAAAAATCATAAAGATCACAGACTTACATCAAACTTACATGGTCTAATGATGATGATAGTAAAAAACATCACTTTAAATATTTCTGCGTGAAAGTTCTTATTATTTTGATGAGAAATAAATAATAATATTTCGCGTTTGGAGTTTATTTGGTGGACGTTTTATTCAGTTTTGTTTTGGCATCAATGCAATGCAAAATTTGTATCGGATTTTCACTATTGTCTTGTGACCCAGAAGGCCGATCGATCTCAAACTTCTACAGGTTTGTCAGTTTAATGTACATGTGGTGGATTACATAAAGTGCTTACACTGCCAGCAACTGTTTTGCTAGCAAAAACCAATTCTGTAATGCTCATTTAAGGGAGTCACAGGAAATAATATAGTTATAAATACGTAAATAAATACAGGGAATCTTATTCCATGGATATCTACAGCTCTATTATTATTATTTATTTGACCTCAACAAATAAAAGTACATCAAAAAGTACAGCAAAAGTTAAACAATAATATAACGAACCAATAAAAATAATAACAAATACAATACTTATTCAAGCAAAAAGCACACAGTAAATACAAAATATAAAAAAAACAGAGCAAAACATGACAGAAGGGCAACTAGATGAGCAAAAATAAAGAATGAATTGAAGAGGAGCATGCAGGCATGGGGATAAATCAACTGAGGGAAACAACTGAATTTGGTCATTTATTAATTTGTTTTCCGATACATAGTAATTTGACCTTCAATAAAAATAATAATAATAACTGTCTGCTCAGTCACTCATTGTGTCAGTTATGGTGCTCTGAGAGCAATTTCATAATTATTTTCCAATTATCAAAACGGCCATAAATCTAAGAAAAACCTTCTATCAAAACCTTCTAAAAAGTACAGCACCCTGATGAAATTCTTTTTTTTTTATCTTTGCCAAACAAATGAACAGAGGAAGATGTCTCACTCATACACTCAAATTAATTAGTCTCGTCACAGTATGCTCTTAGCAAATTTTGTTCAAAATTATTCAAGTTGTATGATGAACCTTTGTGCTATGATGAACTGACAGAGTGTACTTTTTGCTGCCGTTTGGAGGACGAGCAATTAAAGATGAATCTAGAGTCAGATTGGCACTTTAAAGAGGGAATCCGTGGTTGAATTCATTTCTATTAGATAAAGAGTGATTATGAAAGTGGGGGAAATTTTTTTTAAAAGTGTACCTGTAGCATATCATTATAAGCACGGGACACTAATTGGTATTTTCAAGAACTTCATGTTAGCATAAAAACATTCTTTGTAAAAAGCAATGTAGAGCTGCTGATAATAATAATATCGAAGTCTTATATAGCGCACGTATCTACCTAACAAGGTACTCAAGGCGCTGAGTATATACAAACTTTCAGAAAGATAGGTTATTGCAGTGATGAATTCTGAGACCCAATTATTTAGCACCTTATAAGGGTTTACAAGGTGCTACGGCGCATTAAGCAGCCACAACCAGGAACACCGGGGCGAACCCCTTCTCTTTTCGATAAGTGCACTGGGTTCTTTTACATGCGTTACACAATACATGGGACCAACGGCTTTACGTCCCATCCGAAGGACGAAGCAATGGTTAAGTGTCTTGCTCAAGGACACAAGTGTCATGGCTGGGGATTCGAACCCACACTCTGCTGATCAGAAACACCAGAGTTTGAAGTCGGTGCTCTTAACCGCTCGGCCACGACACTTCGACAATAGTATAGTATAAAACACTGTGAGAAATGGCTCCCTCTGAAGTAACATATTTTTTTGTAAAGAAGTAATTTCTCACTAAACTAAAACATTTGAGTTTGATTGCGACTCCTCAGAATTTGATATTGATGTATCAAAATCAAGCATAAGAAAGCACAGCTTGTGCAACAAGGGCGTTTTTTTCTTTTATTATTATCTTGACGACTTGCTCATTTTCGGAGCGCCAGGTTCCTTCAATTGTAGCAATTAATTGTACCAGTATTGATAAGTGGTAAATGGGAACCCGACAAAAAAGCCAAAGATTTGTATATTTCCCTCGTGTTTGGAGCGGTCTGCCAACAAATATCTGCAACTCCCTCACCCTCGATTCATACAATTGTTTTAAAAGATACCTGTGTCAGCACTTCCAGAACCTGTAGAGTTTTTCCAAACTGTTTTTAATTTATCTGTTGATAAAGATTAGCCCTTTTCTTAATTTCTATATTTTTATTTCCTCATTTGTACATTGTTTTTAGGTCAGCTTTTTTAAACTCAAATGTGCACTTCCAAATAATCTTGCTACATGTACATATAATATAGGTTTTTCTTAACATACACATATTTATTTTGTTCGTAATATTTATTATATTTTCCAAAGTTTATCTTTACTGTTTTTAAATGTTTGTTAAAGATTCTATTCCTATTTTAAGATTGGATTGATAGGCTTTCGAGTCACAGTAGTTAGGTTCACTTTTATTAATCCTGGCCATCTTAGAATGGGCTTGTCCTGTCTGTTTTTATAATTGTCTTGCTTGATTGCATGTGCTCTGTCTCATTCAATCATTGGTTTACAATTGTTCTAGGCTTCATAAGTTTACATTGGTTGTTTCTTATACTGTTATATTTCTTTAGTACGGTAATATTGTATCTTGTACTTTTTGTAGAAATCTTGGCCGAATAAATAATAATAATAATAATAATAATAATAGCATAATTGCTGAGGCCAAGGATACGGAGTAGATTGGACCAATTGATGGGGCTATCACCTGATACAAACAGCTTGGAACCTTGGTGTGTCACATTACAAGCATTGATGCATTGATTTACAGACACGGACTAAAATGTCCTAGTTCTGAAGTAATTTCTTTCAGAACAAGAAGTAATAATGACTTGTCCTCCAACTGACAGCAACCAATATAGGGAGGAGTGAATTAGTTGTATTTATGAGTCTCATCAAATGACATTTCATACGGGAATATTTGCAAGGGATGCTTACTACTATACAAGGGATCTTTGCTACTCATTAGACCGTGTCTGTTTAAAGGCAGTGGGGACACACTATTGGTAATTGTCAAACACTAGCCTTCACAGTTGGTGTATCTCAACATATAATGCATAAAATAACAAACCTGTGAAAATTTGAGCTCAATCGGTCGTTGAAGTTGCGAGATAATAATGAAAGAAAAAAACACCCCTGTCACACGAAGTTGTGTGTGTTTAGATGGTTGATTTCAAGACCTCAAGTTCTAAATCTGAGGTCTCGAAATCAAATTTGTGGTTATTACTTCTTTCTCGAAAACTACATGTATGTTACTTCAGAGGGAGCCGTTTCTCACAATGTTTTATACCATCAACCTCTCCCCATTACTCGTCACCAAGTACTGTAAGGTTTTATGCTAATAAATTTGTTGAGTAATTACCAATAGTGTTCACTGCCTTTAACGTAAATCTGTGATCTGCACAATGTTGTTGTCTTACTACAGGTAATTCTGTAATGTTCCTTTAAATTGCCTCCTGGCACAGTCTAGCCCCCCCCCCCCCAAGCACCTCCCCCCTTGTTTGCTCTTTGTCTGTCTTGGTTGTCAGGCAATGCTCTTACAGTGATATCCTACACCTGTGGATTGATTTCAAACACTGAGTGGCCTGCCATTAAGTTTTAAAGGGTCTGGGTACTGTTTATAGAACACAAAAAACAATATTGTTTAAGCAGATTGTTTAAGCAATATTTGTCTGCTTATAAGCAGTGTTTGTGGCCATGTTTTGAGTCCATTTTTAAGGACTATAAAGGTTGTTATTGATAGTGGTTCTCTGGTTTGTACGTACATGTATTACTTTCTGCTTAGTTTTGCTTAGCAGATTGTTTAAGCAATATTTGTCTGCTTATAAGCAGTGTTTGTGGCCTTGTTTTGAGTCCATTTTTAAGAACTACAAAGTGTGTTATTGATAGTGGTTCTCTGGTTTGTACGTACATGTATTACTTTCTGCTTAGTTTTGCCAAGCAGATTGTTTAAGCAATATTTGTCTGCTTAGCAGATTGTTTTAGCAATATTTGTCTGCTTATAAGCAGTGTTTGTGGCCTTGTTTTGAGTCCATCTTTAAGGAGTATGAAGTTTGTTTTTGATAGTGGTTCTCTGGTTTGTACGTACATGTATTACTTTCTGCTTAGTTTTGCCAAGCAGATTGTTTAAGCAATATTTGTCTGCTTAGCAGATTGTTTTAGCAATATTTGTCTGCTTATAAGCAGTGTTTGTAGCCTTGTTTTGAGTCCATCTTTAAGGAGTATGAAGTTTCTCAGTGATAGTGGTTGTCCGGTGTATTAGTTTCTGTTATTCGATCTCTGGGGATTACCGGTGATCTAGAAACATAGAAGAGGCTTCATTTCCGAGTCTCTTTTATCTGTCATCAACCAGGCAATCCGACTTGGGTTACTCCATGGAGAAAGTAGGCAAGGCTAGCCTGCTGCCTACATGGTGTTTGTGTTTTTATTTTTTTATATTTTGTTCTTTTCCTTTTTTTGTCTTAAGAGGTCTTAAAGATTCCTTCACATAACCTTTATAAATGTTCTTGTTTTGGGGCATGATATTTGTTCTACTAAAAGGCAGTGGACACTATTGGTAATTACTCAAAATAATTGTTAGCATACTTGTAAACTAACTTGGTAAATAGCAATAGAGAGCTGTGACAGTATAAAACATTGTGAGAAACGGCTCCCTCTGAAGTAACGTAGTTTTCGAGAAAGAAGTAATTTCCCATGAATTTGATTTCAAGACCTCAGATTTAGATTTTGAGGTCTCAAAATCAAGCACCTGGTGAAAGCACACAACTTTGTGTGACAACAGGACAAGGGTGTTTTTTCTTTCATTATTAAAGGCAGTGGACACTATTGGTAATTACTCAAAATAATTATTGGCATAAAATCTTTTTTGGTGACAAGTAATGGGGAGAGGTAGGTGGTATAAAACATTGTGAAAAACAGCTCCCTCTGAAGTGCCATAGTTTTTGAGAAAAAGGCAATTTTCCACGTTTTTGATTTCGAGACCTCAAATTTAGAACTTGAGGTCTCGAAATCAACCATTCAAACGCACACAACTTCGTATGACAAGGGTGTTTTTTTCTTTCATTATTATCTCGCAAGTTTGATGACCTATTGAGCTCAAACTTTCACAGGTCTGTTATTTTATGCATATGTTGAGATGCTTTAACTGTGAAGGCTAGTCTTTGACCATGTTGACAATTACCAATAGACTGTGCAAGTCTCGCATTTATTTTTACTTTTATATATGTTGTTAATTAGTATTACATTTTTAACAACATATGTCATTTTTATGGTCATAAACTATATTAAACTAAGGTAATGGACGAAACAAAATCTCCCCAACGTAAAACTCCATAAGGTTGGGACCACAATGGTCCCGGAAGTTCAAATCTGCGCGAGACTTGCACAGTCTATAGTGTCCACTGCCTTTAACTGGAAACTTTGATGACCGAATGAGCTAAAATTTTCACAGGTTTGTTATGTTATGCATAATTTTTATTATGTTGAGATACACCAAGTGAGAAGACTGGTCTATGACAATTACCAACAGTGTACGTACCAATAGTGTCCAATGTCTTTAAAGACACTCTTGATAAATTACTCCAGATAATTGTTTGCATGAAAGCTTTGTATCGAGTAATGGAGAGCTGCTGAGTATATAACAGTGTGAAAACGTTTTTTTTTTTTTTATATAAAGAAGTAATTTTTCACTAACTTATTTGAATTTAATTTGAGACCTCAGCTGGTTTTTTTTTTTCTTTCTTTTTTTCTTTTTCAGTTTTACTTTTAGTTATAAGTTATCACTGATTTGTGTCTCCGTTGCGCAAATAAAAAAAATATTTAGATTTTATTTTTATTTTATTTTTTTCCCAGTAATTTTTTTTTTTTAAAGTTTAACACTGATTTATTTCTCCAACATTGTTCATTGTGCGAATTCAACATTTTTGTTTTTTTCCGTTTTTTTGTTCTTCAATTTTACATTTCGATAACCTTACCACTGGTTTTTGTTTCTCCCCAGACCTGATACAAACAAGGTGCTGGACCAATTCACAGCTTACTACACAGTCAATGGAGGTGCATTGGGTTTTAGTAGTCTGGCCTTCACGGCTGCATCTAAGACTGGCCTTCCTGTATCCAGCAAAGTCAGAGACATTCAGGTAAAATAATAATGTTAAGAATTCAAGTTGTTTCTTATTCAAAAAATTGTTCATAGATTTACATTAAACTTACAGGGTTTGAAGATAATGATAGTGGAAAGCTTCCCTTCAAATATTACTAACTGGGGGTGCTGTAGTTTTTGAGAAATGAGTAAAACAATGTCATGAAAATACGTTTGTAAATGCTTAAAATAATTTTCATGACATTGGTTTACTCATTTCCCAAAACCTATAGCACCCCAGCACGTAATATTTTCAGGGAAGCTTTCTACTATCATTATCTTCAAACTGTGTAAGTTTAATGTAAATATGTGGACATTGTGTTTTTTGTCCTTCAAAAAGTATACACCCTTTAACAATTTGGGTTTATACAATAGTTGTTTATAAATGCAACCGTACCTAAGTCCCATCATGTTAACCGGTTAATTCTCGTCTTGATGACACATTGTACCCAACCGCAAAGGATTGGAATTCCACACGAAAGGACAGACAATACTCGGATCTCGGCAGATTCTAAGTTTTGGTTTCCAGAAAAGGGCGGGTGAGAACTTCAAACTGCCCGGCTAGCCCGGTGACCTGTAACATCTCCTGCTGACCGTACAGTGCCCCCCAGTTCTTTGAGAACCCATTGATGGAAACAAGAGCATTGGCAGGAGGAGGCTTAACATTCGTAGATCAGCTGAAGAAGGACGCAACGCAACAAGAAACAACTGAGAGCTTAGGACGCTGATGCTGATGCTGGACCGAGATGCCAAATCAGTAAACAAGAAATGGCCCTGCGATAAGAGCAAACAAATTAACAATGGGTGCGTTCGTTTAGCTTCCCTGGGTCGACCCCGGTGTGTGGCATTTTTTTTTTTTCAAGGACGAACGTGGGCAAATAATTACCCACATTCGTCCTGGAAAAAAAAAAATCGCCCCACACCAGGGTCGACCCAGGGAAGCTAAACGAACGCACCCATTGTGAACATACATGTAAAATCACATTACATGTACACCGTACAAAGTTACGATATAAAAGATAAACTAAGCTTCAATATGTAAGAATGTAAACGGAAAATTAAAAGCAATATACATGTACACAAAAAATGAAGAGTAAAATAAATTACTAGAGTAAATTTGAGAAACTGTCACAATGTAAGAGGAATAAAAAAAAATAATAATAATTCTTCGTGAAATACCCCTGCAATTTGAAGCCGCTCTATGATTTTTTACAAATATTTCATTTCCGATTGTGTGTTTGTAGGTTTTCCCGCCTCTGCAACTATCACCAAGAAACATCACCCTCTTGATTGGTGCTGAGTTCCAGGTGAGTTCCAGGTTCACTGTAGCAGACTGATTGCGCTTCAATAAGTTGCGCTTTTGACGCTAATCAGCTAGTTGCACTAGTCAAAACCATAGAGGGCGAAAGATGGTAAAATTCATGCTGAAATATGAAGTACGGACACCATTGCAGTAAGCAACTCTTTTGATGCAACAATGACAAGTGTAATAATAATAATAATAAAAGGTATTTATAATGCACTTTTCCAAAACTTGATCAAAGTGCATATTAAAGAAAAGGATAAACTAAAACTTGCAGGAAACAAATCATTAATCTACTATTAAAGCCATTATACACTTTCCGTTAACAGTATTGTCCAAGTCCCACACTTCGTGTATCACAACTTCTATATCAAATAACAAACCTGTGAGAATTTAGGCTCAATCGGTCTCGGAGTCGGGAGACAATAACGGGAAAACCCACTCTTGTTTCCGCGCGTTTCGCCGTGTCATGACATGTGTTTAAAATAAATCCGTAATTCTCGCTAACGAGAATTTATATTGTTTTACTGTTTTCTCAAAAAGTAAAGCATTTCATGGAATAATATTTCAAGAGAAGTCTTTTACCATTACCTTCTGTAAACCCTGTAAGTTATTTGTAAATCTGTGAACTTTTTTTTTTCTGTACCGAAAGGGTCCAATGGCTTTAAGGAAAGAGATACGTTTTAAGTTTTTTCTTAAAAGTAACAACACAAGAAGATTTACGGACATTAATTGGGAGAGTGCTCCAAAGTTCAGCAGCAGAGTGTGAGAGGGCGTGTTTGCCATAAGTTAATCTAGATTCATGAGTGTTAAAACATAGGGTCATGAGTGACTTCAACACAGAATCAAAGATTAGTGATCGCTACATTTGCAAGATGGTAAAATTCAGGTTGAAATGTGAAGTACACGTTGGAATATGCACCATCTGACCATGGTAATAAGAAACTCTTTTGATGCAACAATGTGTATCAGAGCAAGCATTGATAATATTAAACCTGAGCAATTAGTGTGAAATTCACTACCAGACTATTTGCGATGCAATAAGTCGTGACTGTGACACAAGTCATGACTTTTTTCAAGAGTAAGAAATATATTTAGGGAAGCTTTACCATAATTGGGTTTGTTCGTTTAGCTTCCCTGGGTCGACCACGGTGTGTGGCGTTTTTTTTTTTTTTTCAGGACGAACATGCAGATATTTACCTACGTTCGTCCCGGAAAAAAAACCCGCCACACACCGAGGTCGACCCAGGGAAGCTAAACGAATGCACCCATTATCTTCATGAAACCGTGTAAGACTAATGTAAATATCTGGCGATGTGTTTGTATGTTTAGATGATCTTCCCGTCAAGGGAATTCAGCAAACTCCCACAAGGGGATATAAACACCAAGCTAGCAACAACCAATCTCTCTCAAAACAAACATTGGTTTAACGTCTATGATTATGTATTTCACAAATCAAGAAATTGTGGTTCAGTAACTAGACAACACACTGCTAAAAATGGTTTTCTTGAAATAAGAAAAATATCTTATTTTGAGAAAATATCTCTTGTGTCACTCCCTAGGGAGTGACACGAGAAGTATATTCTCAAAATAAGATGTTTTTCTTGTTTCAAGAATGCCATTTTTAGCAGTGCAGTATTTATTTTAGTCATTGTGAAATCAGTGGTTAGCTGGGGATTTGAACCCACAACCTTGTGATTGCAAGTCCTAACCCTAACCCTAACCCTAACCCTAACCCTAACCCTAACCCTAACCCTAACCCTAACCCTAACCCTAACCGTAACCCTAACCCTAACCCTAACCCTAACCCTAACCCTAACCCTAACCCTAACCCTAACCACTTGTGTGTCCTACAAAAAGTACCTAGACCCTTTGAAGCTAAAATAGAAAAGTGAATGATTGTTACAGGTTGTGACCCAAAACTTAAAGGCAGTGGACACTATTGGTAATTACTCAATCAGAAACAGCTTGTGAGAAACGGCTCCCTCTGAAGTGATTTAGTTTTTGAGAATTTTCCGCGAATTTGATTTCGAGACCTCAATCAAGCATAGCACACAACTTTGTGTGACAAGGGTTTTTTTTTTTTTTTTTCATAGTTACAATGTATCTCGCAACTCCAACGACCAATCAAGCTCAAATTTTCATAGGTTTGTTTTTAATTATGCATACATGTATGTTGAAATACACCAAGTGAGAAGACTGGTCTTTGACCATTACCAATAATGTCCAAAGTCTTAAATGATAAATGTCGCCACACCTGAGCATTCGCAAACTTTTTATTGTAAATTATTTGATCACTTTATTTGACATGTCGTCTTCTTTTTATCTGCCAAGGTGCGGAGTACCGGTGGTCCCCAGCCACAGTCCCAGATTGAGTACAGTATCGGTGACTATGAGATAGCCAGCGTTGCGACCAGTGGAGTACTCAAGGCATTGGCACTGGGTCATAGCCGGGTGACTGGTAAAGCCATCGGGTATGATCAAGAGACTGGGTCACCCGTTGTCTACTCACAGGTAAGGCATCAGCTTCGCATTAATAATAATAATAATAATGATGACAATTTATATTGCGCATGTATCCACCTAATAAGATGCTCAAAGCGCATGAAACGAAGAAAACAGAAACAAATCAAAAGAAGGAAGAGGGAACATCGGGAAAACAAGAGAAATGAACTACTCAATCAATCAATCAATAAAACATTTATTTCCACATTCACATTACACGGAGGCATCATCCTAAAAGCCGAGGCTTGTGGCAGATGTGCCTGTTACAAGATTACAGAACAAAACAGGAATACAGCACTAAATAGACGAATAAATAAATACATACCACTACGGTAGATAACTACACAAAGGTTTAACCATGGTTAAACAATGTAAATATATCATGAAGCAGAACATGAAAGTGAAGTAAACAAAGGGACAGCAATTAAACAAACAATACAAATTAGAAAACATAGACGAGTAAGTAAGTAGGTAGGTAAGTAACGGCTAAGCCAACTACATGTACCAGTATAAAAAAGGAAATCGATCAATTATGTTGGGAATTTAGTAAAAACGTTTTTAGTCGGTATTTAAACGAGCTAATTGAGAAAAACAAGCTCATTGAGAAACTACTGAAAAGCTGTTTGAAACAAATAAAACTTCAATTTGTCTTTAAAATCTTATCCAGAGGCCGTTGCCACCTACCCTCCTAGGGCTGAAACAGGGTTAGCCTTTTCACAGTCCATACAGATGTAGGCTTGGGTACCATCAGTCCGAAGCCTGGCCGGTAGAGCAGAAAGCACTACATGTCCCAGGTCAAAATTCTAGTTGGGGTCAACTGGTTCAACTGGAACGTGACCAAACTCGTCCATTTTCCATATTAACCAATTGATTTAGACGGAGGTTTAACTGTGTTCAACTAGGTTTAAATTATACACCAGTTGGTTTCCGTCCATTTGCCATATTAAACCAACTGATTTTAACAGTAACTGTGTATAACTAGTTTATCAACTGGTTTTCAACTAGTTCCAGTTAAACCCAGTTTAGCTAGGTTCAACTAGAATTTTGACCTGGGGTACACCTAACTAACCCCCAATTTTTTTTAAATACCAAACGTGTACCATCCCTTTTTCTAATAAATAAATAAACAAGTTATGTGACTTTCTCCACAGGATATCATTGATGTATACGTCATCCGTCTTCACGGAATCAAGATCCACGCCCCTCTCCTTCGCTTACAGTCCAACACCGAGATGCCGGTATACGCCATGGGTACCAATGAACACGTCACACCGTTCACTATCGGCAATGTAGTACCAGGACTGGAGTTTCACTGGACAGTTACCAACCCGGATGTGGTCAGTGTTGAACCGGTGTTCCAACGGGTGAGTGAAGTCACATATTATCTTTAATATATTTGTTTTGTCTTAAGGCATTCCGTTTATAAGCTTCGGCTTCTTGTGTAATGCCAGGGACTCAAACCCACACTACATGTATGTATGTGCTCTAAAGGTGCTGTGGAACAGAAGAAAAAAAAGTCATTGATGGTAGGCCCCCTGAAACAAGTGGGCTATCAGAAGTGCCTTGAATGTGTTGAACATGTTGAATGATGTTGTGTCCCTGATGTGATTGGGAAGTTTATTCCAGAGATTTTTAGGTCCATATATCGAGAAGGCTATATCAGATATGGCATGTTCTTGGCACAACAGGGCCCAATTTCATGGCTCTGCTTACCGTAAGCACAGAATCGGCGCTTACGGAAGCAGGGAATTATGTGCTTACGGCAAGCGTATTTCACGGGTTAGCGGCGAATTTTGGCTTCTGCGCGTGCGTACTCCCCGTTACTAGGCACTCTAGGCTTACAAGGCTAGCGCAGAAATTCGGCGCTTGCACGTAAGCGGGGAATCGTAGTCGTAAGCGCAGAATTCGGCGGTAAGCAGAGCCATGAAATTGGGCCCAGATGGTGAACATGAGCACTGTTTGAGACTTTTTGTCAGCTCTACCAACCTGTATATTACATGTACCTGGTACATACATTGTAGCGTGCGTTCAATAAGCTTCCCTGTGTCGACCCTGGTCTGCCCCCGAATTGTTTGAATAGCTTTGACGTCATTCCAGGGACTCACCCGGGTCAGCACCCAATGCCCTACTTGTGGAGTAGGTCACTTGGGGCTGGCCCAAGGTGCATGACGTCACCACAAGAGGGTGAGTGATCGTTTGATTAACTCTCATCAGGGGCTCACCCAAGTGAGCACCGCGAGGTCGACACAGGGAAGCTAAACAAACACACCCTAAGTTTGTATTAATTTATGTGTTTTATAGCAAGGTGTGTCCAGCCATCCGGAGCATAATGTAGCCATGCGGATCCACACGCTGAACCCTGGAGAGGCTTCCTTGAAGCTGAGAGCCACGTTTCACCCCGCTACCCCAACACAGGCCATAACCACTAACTTGCTGATAGACGAGATCCAACTTCAGGTACCCTATTCAGTTCCCTGTGTAGTATTGTTAAGAGTCACTACTCTTTCATTCACATTTATAAATGCCCTTTTGTTACAAAGCAAGCAAGATTACAATAATAGACAATCTGCTTCATAGCCAAATATTGAATTTTTAACCTTTTTTTTTTTCAATCCTTGTTCACACTATTTTTGGTGCGTGTTGGGTTGTGTGAGCGTGCGTGTATAACTATATTACGCACTGTTACCATGGTTACTAAATACGTTCCGCGTAAATTGCCAGTGTCTTTTTTAGCCATTTAAACACCACCACGTAGCGTGCTCACCACCAATAGGAATAGCGAAACTGTTTTGGGCATTGCGAATATTTATTATTAATCATTTTTCTGAACAGGTGTTTGAAAAGCTCCAGCTATCCAACTCCTGCCACCAGGAGCTTTTGATGACCCCTGACACCATCGCCTACATCAAGACCAACCGCGACGGCTCGGCACGGATGTCCTTCGTCGTCTTGACCTCAGACTACGAGCCCCTGGTGAAAGTAAATCGCCAGGGATTAGTGTCTGCCGGTGCCAGGACTGGCCAGGCATCGGTGCAGGTCACTGCGTATGAAAGCTTCGGAGTCAACCAGACGCTAGTCTTGTTGGTCAAGGTGGGTTATTGTGTAAGGTCATGGGGGCCAAATTCACCGACATATTCAATTAATTTTCAAGAAATTGTGTTACTCATTCTCAAAAACTACAGCGAGAAATATTTCAAGGGAAACTTCCTGCTTTTATTATCTTTAAACCGGTTAAGCTGAATGTACATTTTTGTTTTGTGTTGTGCAAAAAGTACCCAAACCCTTAAAGAATGAAATGTCATGGCCTAGTGGTTAAGAGCTCCGAATTCAAACACTGGTGTTTCTGATCAGCAGAGTGTAGGTTCGAAAGTCGAGACACCTGCGTCCTTAAGCAAGACACTTACAAAATGCCTTGTCTTTCGGATGGGACGTAAAGTCCTTGGTCCCGTTTGTTGTTTACCGGTAATTCTCGTTAAAGAACCCAGTTCAGTTATCAAAAAGATAAAGGGGTTCACCCCTCCCAGGTCAAAATTCCAGTTGAACCAAGTTAACTGGGGTCAACTGGTTCAACTGGATAGTGACCAAACTCGTCCATTTTCCATATTAACAAACTGGTTTGGACTAGGTTTAACTGTGTTCAACTAGGTTGAAATTATAAACCAGTTGGTCTCTGTCCATTTTCCATATTAAACCAACTGGTTTTAACTGTGTTTAACTAGTTTGTCAACTGGTTTCAACTAGTTCCAGTTAAACCCAGTTCAAGTAGGTTCAACTGGAATTTCGACCTGGGCTGTGTTCTGAATTTGATTGGCAGCATATTGCACCGCAACACCATTACGCGGTACTACATCAGGGGTCGAAATTGCCACTAGCCCGCTAGCCCGGGACTACCAGATTTACAGCTGGGCTACTGATTTTTCCAGTTTGATAGCCCGACGGGCTAGTGGAAAAATAATGCCAAAATCATCATCACAAACAATAAATAACTGTGCTATGGTGTAATGTAAAGTTTGTGCCGTGACTCGAGACATAATATGTTGTTTGGGCTACCAAAATCCCATCAGGGCTACTAAAAAAGCTTGGTTACTAGCCCTGCTGACTACCATGAAAATACACTTAATTTCGACCCCTGTACATTTGCATGTATTTAGAAGGAGTATTACATGTACATGTAGGTCGTTGAGTGATGAATATGCGCGCTACATGTATATAAGAAGCCACTATTATATTATTAGTAGTATTTCCTTATACCTGTAGGTGAAGCCTGTGGCGTACATGGCTATCTATTCTGCCACCAATCTACTCACAACTAGAGCCGAGAAGCTGAGAGTATTCCCAGTTGGCATGACGCTGTCCTTTGCAGTAGCTTTCTATGACAACTTCGGGGATAGATTTGAAGCAACGAACACAGTACTACAACACAGAATCAGCAGGTTTGTATACACCACATTCATGCAAGATTGTCACGTACTCACAGATACGTGTGCTAGTCATTTGATTTGAACACATTACCTTACATTCTTTCTTGTGTAATATCTCATGTATCTACACACTGCCGCGATGCTCCCAAACTTAATTTATACGTGTACATGTACAGTACAATGTATGTCTGACTCACAGATTCCTGTCTTTTGATTGGTTGAACACGCATCATGTGTCATCCTTTATTTTGCCATGTGCTCCAACATTTAAAGGGTCTACATGTATGTAACTTTTGTAGGACAAAAAACACAATGTCTACAGATTTACATTAAACTTACACAGTTTGAAGATAATGATAGTAGAAAGCTTCCCTGAAAATATTTTGTGCTGAGGTGCTATTGTTTTTGGGAAATGAGTAAAACAATGTCATGAAAATAATTTTCGTCTCATGAGACGAAAACTATTTTAATCATTTACAAACAGATTTTCATGACATTGTTTTACTCATTTCTCAAAAACTACAGCACCTCAGTAAGTAAGATTTGAAGGGAAGCTTTCCACTATCATTATCTTCAAACCCTGTAAGTTTAATGTAAATCTATGGACATTTTGAAAAAAGTACCCAAATCCTTTAATATAGTAGTCCTATATGGATAATTATGTGACCCTTCGCAGTGTCATTTCAGATGGTAGTGTTGGCGGAGTGGTTGGTTCGCCTTCCACTTCAAGGACCCCCCGTTCAAATCACACCAGGGCGCTACATGGTTTGGATTTTCAGTCCCTACTTGACTCAGGCATGCAACTCTTCCACGTTTCCGCGTTTTTTCTTTTTTTTTTTTTTTACGTGATTTTTTTATTATTTTCTTTTACCCTAATATATGCCTGGCATTAACAGTGTACACCTACAATCATGTAAAATAAGCCTAGTACATATACATGATAATAAACAACTTCTATATCAAATAACAAACCTGTGAAAATTTGGGCTTAATCGGTCATCGGAGTCTGGAGAAAACAACGGGAAAACCCACCCTTGTATCCGCTCATTTCGCCGTGTCGAGACATGTGTTTAAAATAAATCCGGAATTCTCGTTAACGAGAATTGATAATGTTTTACTGTTTTCTCAAAAAGTTAAGCATTTCATGGAATAATATTTCAAGAGAAGTTAGTTACCACTACTGTCTGTAAACCCTGTAAGTTATTTGATCTGTGAAATTTTTTCTTTTTTTCTGTACCGAAAGGGTCCAATGGCTTTAATCCCCTTCCACCATCCCCTCACTTGTTCCCCGCTTATTTAATAGATTTGACATGTTGCGACTTCAGGCGGGACCAGACAATGGAACCTTTGTTGCCAGGGCAACCCACTCAGGGAGCACGATCTTCAAGGTAAGCTTTATTCATGACTGTTGCATGTATGTAACTTGTAAGCAAAACTCTGAAAATGTTTGGGTAAAATCCAAAATTGATATTCTTTATCCCCGATACAAATTTAACATCTATTATATCTTTGCAATATCCGCTGCCAAAACATAGGATTCGAACTGCCTCTAGCTGCCGGGCAACCTCGGTAGTCTAGTTGGTAAGACACTGCTCTAGAATTGCAAGGGTCGTGGGTTCGAATCCCACCTGAGTAATATGCCTGTGACTTGTTTGAAACAGCGCTAACACACATCGGTGTAAATGGTAAAAAAAAAAAATAATAATAATAATAATATTAATAATAATAATAATAATAATCTGAAATATGTACCCCCTTGCATAAAGACCTGTCATACATGTATGTTGAGTGTTGTGCTTAGTGCGTAAACACTTGCTCGTTTGCGAGCTCTTAAGATTACAAAACTATTAAATTTGTCTTTGTTGGCCCCCTATTTATTTCAGATTTACCCAGTCAATTTGTGCTACAATAATAATAATAATAATAATAATAATAATAATAATAATAATAATAATAATAATAATAATAATAATAATAATAATAATAATAATAATAATAATAATAATAATAATAATAATAATAATAATAATAATAATAATAATAATAATAATAATAATAATAATAATAATAATAATAATAATAATAATAATAATAATAATAATAATAATAATAATAATAATAATAATAATAATAATAATAATAATAATAATAATAATAATAATAATAATAATAATAATAATAATAATAATAATAATAATAATAATAATAATAATAATAATAATAATAATAATAATAATAATAATAATAATAATTTGTTTTACCTCAAACAACAACCTCAAACTTCTTTACTCCTTTACTGGGTTTGAACCAGCGACCCTCAATAAACATATTGGCGGTCTCCTTAAAGGAACACGTTGCCTTGGATCGGTCGAGTTGGTCTTTGAAAAGCGTTTGTAACCATTTGTTATAACATGAAAAGCTTTTGTAACCATTTGTTATAACATGCATATGATTAGAAAGATATTTTAAAAGTAGAATATAATGATCCACACAAATCACCTGAAATTGCATGGTTTTCCTTTTACCTCGTCGACTAACACCGTCGGCCATTTATGGGTTGACTCCCATAAATGGCCGACCGTGTTAGTTCGCAAAGTAAAAGGAAAACCACACAATTTCGAAGCATGTTTGTGTTGATCATTGTATTCTACTTTTAAAACATCTTTCTAACCATATGCATTTTATAACAAACGGTTACAAACGCTTTTCAAAGACCAACTCGACCGTTCCAAGGCAACGTGTTCCTGTAACGTGTTTTACCATGTTTTTGGAACTATTATTGTCACCTATTCTGAGGCTTTGATTATGTATTATTGGTTTAGGTTTGGGATAAGAACAGCCCCTGGATTGAGGACTACGTGAACATCCCCGTTGGCAGCGTGGTAGAGCCCAGTAAAGGCTTCACGGTTGGTGATGTGATATGCTTCAGGTCGCCACTATTAACAGGAGAGGGTAGGTCATTTCTGTAGAAAGTCAGCAGAGAAGTAATGTACATGTATGTATCAGTTATACATGTATAGTATGTCCACAAAATCCAACAACCTTTGAAAATATGACCAAGTGGTTGTAAGGGCAAGAGACTAAAATTCTGGTGTTTCTGATCAGCAGAATGTAAGTTCAGTGCCCTAGCGCTGCTTAAAGCCATTATATTTATACACATTTGGAACAGAAAAAGAAATTAAAGTTCACAGATTTACAAATAACTTTCAGGGTTTACATAAGGTAATGGTAAAAGACTTCTCCATGAAATGAAATGCTTTACCATGTTTACTGTTTGAGAAAACATTAGAACAATTATCAATTCTAGACAACAAGAATTGTCATGACACGGCGGAAAGTGCGGAAACAAGGACGGGTTTTCCCGCTATTTTCTCCCGACTCCTATGATCGATTGAGCCTAAATTTTCACAGGTTTGTTATTTGATATTTAAAATGGCTTTAACGGTAACAACGTTTTTGTGCTTACTGAAGCAGAACGGTAAAGTGCAAGCGTATTTCACAGGTTATAGTGCAGTAAGCACCGGAAGGTTAGCGTGCCTTTTCGTGCGTGAACGGAAAGCTGTGCTATGAAATGGAAATCGCACAGGAAGCACAAAATCGGCCGCTAATCAGCTCTATAAGAAATTGGGCCCAGGTCTTGACACTTGGGTCTTTAAGATTTAAGCACAAACAAAAGTTGTTCAAGTTTTGAAGCTGTTACAAGTCGTGACATGTCAGAGATTTTGGAAGTTTTTACCAGAATGGGCAAAATATGAAGTTGCATGTAAGGAGTTGGTTATCCCTGATGTGGTGTTTCATTAACCAATCACAATTGCTCTTTCATACAGGTCAGAGGGGATCCTGGAGGACAGCTGCAGACTCTGTGCTGCAATTGGACAGTGCCAGCGGTGTTGCCATAGCAGCTAAACCAGGGCTTACTACGCTGAATCATGACATTGCTAATAATCTTGCCACTCATTCTGAGGTGAGCATCAAAGAAGAAATCTGTGGTTCTCAGATCGCTGTGGTTTATTTGACCATTGAACTACAAAGATTGCTGTGTTGTCCTTAATAAGTGATGAACAGGGCAACATGGTTGAAATTTTCAACAACAACAACATTTGGAGATTTAATTGGCAAAATATATCTCATTTTATAATATTGGCAACATTTTTTCATATAAGTGTAATTTAAAAAGGGTTGAAATTTCCATTGCAAGAAAAAGTGCCATTGTAATTTCAATAAACAACTTGACTTTAACGGCATTGGACACTATTGGTAATTACTCAAAGAAATTATTGGCATAAAACCTTACTTGGTAACGAGTAATGGGGAGAGGTTGATAGTATAAAACATTGAGAATCGGCTCCCTCTGAAGTGACAAAGTTTTCGAGAAAGAAGTAAATTTTCACAAATTTGTTTTCGAGACCTCAGACTTAGAATTTGAGGTCTCGAAATCAACCATCTAAACGCACACAACTTTGTGTGACAGGGGTGTTTTTTCGTTCATTATTATCTCGCAACTTCGACAACAAATTGAGATCGAATGTTCACGGGTCTGTTATTTTATGCATATGTTGAGATACACCAAGTGAAAAGACTGGTCTTTGACAATTACATGTACCAATAGTGTCCAGTGTCTTTAAACTCCTTTTGTCTCAGTTTTATTCTCTTACGTATCTTGTTTCTTCTTCAAACTTTGAGCAAAAGTTATTTTATCTTGTTGCTCTCATTATCCTCTTATCTCAGGTGTACGTGCTGCCAATCAATAAGATCAAACTTGAGAAAGAGGCTGTTTCCTTCTTCACCACAGTCCCCCGGGAAGGAGGTTATCAGATACCCATTTTGCTCAACTCAGAGTCTAGTGTGAAAGGTACGTACTGACCCAATTTTCTCTGGGCTCGATTTCATGGAGCTGTTTAAGCACAATTAGTAGCTAAGCGTAATAACAACATGCTTATCAGAACAAGGTTTCCAGCTAAAATTGCATTCCACATGTACCATTTATGACTGGTATCCTGCTTTGTTTTGCTTAGCGGAAATGTCCTACATATCGTCGCCTCAAACAAAAAGTACCTTGCATGAAAATACTTTGTATCTTGCCTTGTGCGAAAGGTACGTACTGACCCAATTTACTCTGGGCTCAATTTCATGGAGCTGTATAAAGACACTGGACACTATTGGTGATTGTAAAAGACCAGGGTTCTCACTTAGTGTATCTCAACATATTCAAAAAATAAACCTGTGAAAATTTGAGCTCGATTGTTCGTCATAGATGCAACATAATAATGAAAGAAAAAACACCCTTGTCACAAGAAGTTGCGTGCTTTCAGATGCTTGATTTCAGGACCTCAAAATCTAATGCTGAGGTTTCGAAATCGAATTTGTGAAAAATTACTTCTTTCTGGAAAACTGTGTTACCTCCGAGGGAGCCGTTTCTCACAATGTTTTTTACAATCAACCTCTCCCCATTACTCATTACCAAAGAAGAATTTATGCTAATATGTATTTAGAGTGATTACCCAATAGTTTCAACTGCCTTTAATACAGAGCTTCTCTCCCCATATCAGGGCACAACTGCAGTAGTCTTCTGTCAAGCCTGCAGATGGAACTCCCATCACCTCCCATGGTGTGCCAGCTCGGCTTCAAGGATCGGGGGGTGAAGGTACAGGCTGGCGAGCTTTTCCATGTCTTCTCAGGATTCAATGCAGAAACCGGTAAGTTACAACTAGTGGGCATGGATTGTTTTCTTTTAGAGGGCAAGGCAAGTTTCATCTTGCAAAGGGCATTTACATTTCTTCTATTCCGAGGGGTGTCCATGGTCAATGATGTTGCTGCTCAGTTGTCCCCAGATCTCCCTGTCCCTTTAGATATGTCTCCAGCTGTTGCAAACCCAGTGTCCCTTCTTAGCAGATGAACATGGGTCAAGTGACCTTGACCTCTTTGAGCGTGACCTCCTATAGGCTCCCACCGGACAAGATTGCTGACTGGATTTAAATGTATCCTCAACTCAAGTAAAGAAAAACAAAATTGAAAGGTATTTTAACTGTTTGGTGTTTCTCTCTGACACCCATCTTCTTAAAATTTTGTTTTCAAGGTGGTTATTTCTGCGGCATTTCCCAGCTTGAGTCTCGGCATACCCCCAGCTACCTAGCGACCCTAAAGGCCGACCTTACCCTCTCAGTGGTCACTCGCAACATCCAGGGTCAACCAGAGGTCAGATCAGAGGTCGTGACCTTTGCCTTCCACCCACCTGCTCATATACACCCCTTACACCTATCCCTAAGCCTGGCCCAGAAGGATGCGACCATTATTGTGGAAGGGGTGGATGCAACGCTGAAAGCAATGAGGGTAAGTTGTATCAACAAAATGTTTTAAGGGATTGTGTCGTCATGATCAAAGCAGACCTTTGGCATCATATCTTGTGTTCTGCCAACTGTCCCAAATTCTGCAGAAAACTTGTTAAAATTTGTTTTGAGAACGCTTTATTAAAGGAACACGTTGCCTTGGATCGGACGATTTGGTCTATGAAAAGAGTTTTGTAACCGTTTGTTATGAAATGCATATGGTTAGAAAGATGTTTTAAAAGTAGAATATAATGATCCACACAAGTATCACTCAAAATTGCAACAAAATGTTTTTAGGGATTGTGTTGTCAAAGCAGACCTGTGACTGAACATGCACACCCTCCTTTCGCATCATATCTTGTGCTGCCAACTGTCCCAAATTCTGCAGAAAACTTGTTGAAATTTGTTATGAGATCAGACGAGTTGGTCTATGAAAAGCGTTTGAAACCGTTTGTTATGAAATGCATATGGTTAGAAAGATGTTTTAAAAGTAGAACATAATGATCCACACAAGTATCACTGAAAATTGCACAGTTTTCATTTTACGTCGCTAACTAACACGGTCGGCCATTTATGGCATGTATGGGGGTTAAAGTTTTGACTCCCATAAATGGCTGATCGTGTTTGTCGACGAGGTAAAACGAAAACCACGCAATTTCGAGGCATATTTGTGTAGATCATTGTATTCTACTTTTACAACATCTTTCTAACCATACCGATTTTATAACAAACAGTTACAGGACGCTTTTCACAGACCAACTCGGCTATAATAAAACATCCATTTCTTTTAGCAAGTCACACCTGTTATCTCAATGAAATTCATTTTAAAAATAGTAGACTTAATTGGATCATGAACGACCCAGAAAGGCTGTGACTGCCTCAAGAAGATTAACTGCTCCATTAAGTTTACTGACAATTTTGAGGCATATTTGTGTAGATCATTGTAATCTACTTTTACAACATCTTTCTAACCATATCGATTTTATAACAAACGGTTACAAACGCTTTTCAAAGACCAACTCGATCGATCCAAGGCAACGTGTTCCTTTAAAGAAAGAGGCTATAATAAAACATCCATTTCTTTTAGCAAGTCACACCTGTTATCTCAATGAAATTCATTTTAAAAATAGTAGACTTAATTGGATCATGAACGACCCAGAAAGGCTGTGACTGCCTCAAGAAGATTAACTGCTCCATTAGGTTTACTGACAATTTCGAGGCATATTTGTGTAGATCATTGTATTCTACTTTTACAACATCTTTCTAACCATATCGATTTTATAACAAACGGTTACAAACGCTTTTCAAAGACCAACTCGATCGATCCAAGGCAACGTGTTCCTTTAAAGAAAGAGGCTATAATAAAACATCCATTTCTTTTAGCAAGTCACACCTGTTATCTCAATGAAATTCATTTTAAAAATAGTAGACTTAATTGGATCATGAACGACCCAGAAAGGCTGTGACTGCCTCAAGAAGATTAACTGCTCCATTAAGTTTACTGACAATTTCGAGGCATATTTGTGTAGATCATTGTATTCTACTTTTACAACATCTTTCTAACCATATCGATTTTATAACAAACGGTTACAAACGCTTTTCAAAGACCAACTCGATCGATCCAAGGCAACGTGTTCCTTTAAAGAAAGAGGCTATAATAAAACATCCATTTCTTTTAGCAAGTCACACCTGTTATCTCAATGAAATTCATTTTAAAAATAGTAGACTTAATTGGATCATGAACGACCCAGAAAGGCTGTGACTGCCTCAAGAAGATTAACTGCTCCATTAGGTTTACTGACAATTTCGAGGCATATTTGTGTAGATCATTGTATTCTACTTTTACAACATCTTTCTAACCATATCGATTTTATAACAAACGGTTACAAACGCTTTTCAAAGACCAACTCGATCGATCCAAGGCAACGTGTTCCTTTAAAGAAAGAGGCTATAATAAAACATCCATTTCTTTTAGCAAGTCACACCTGTTATCTCAATGAAATTCATTTTAAAAATAGTAGACTTAATTGGATCATGAACGACCCAGAAAGGCTGTGACTGCCTCAAGAAGATTAACTGCTCCATTAAGTTTACTGACCCAAGTGATTAAATGTAAACACACCGACTCAACGGAAAATGATTACATGTATACTTTAGTGGTTTTGTTGCCAAAACGAGAATGTACATGTATGTCCTCCTTTATGTTTATATAATAAGGCGAAATAAAAAATATACAAAGTATACAGCGTCCCTGCCCTCTTCCTTTATAGCATGTATAGGGGGCACCTCCTTTTTGTTTCTTCTTTTCTTTTGTAACTGAAAAAAGGATACATTGAAACGATCTCAGATGAACAAAAAGTAATTTTGAAGAAAGAAAAAAAAAGGATGTCTTAAAAAAACACCTCCTTTTAAAAAAAAATAAACAAGTAATTTTTCAATTTTTTAATCTCTGTATATTTTCCTGTACTTCGACCTCCGGTCACTATGGGAATTATTTTATTTTTTAAGTATAAACCAAAAATTAATGAATGGATGGATGAATGAATGAACAATCCCTCCTTCCTTTTTCAAAAAGGCAGGACCGCTAAGTATATTTTTGTTTTTGTTTGTCATTTTCCATGTGTGTGTGCTTCCTGCTTGAAAACATTGAGAAGTGCAAACAAGATAAAACTTCACAAGCACATTCACAAGAGGGCGCTATTAAACAAAATTTGTACACTTGCCGTATGGTTGCATGCATCCGTTCATAGCATAGGCCTACTGTGCAAAGTGCCAATATTAATTATTTTATTTTGTTAAGTATAAACCAAAAATTAATAAATGGATGGATGAATGAATGAACAATCCCTCCTTCCTTTTTCGAAAAGCAGGACCTCTAAGTATATTTTTGTTTTTGTTTGTCATTTTCCATGTGTGTGTGCTTCCTGCGTTCAGGTGTCAGTGGCTGATGGCTCTCTGGTAGAAGTGGCCAAACACTACAGCATCAACGCCAACACCCTTCACTTTCCTATCAGACTCACAGACTCAGCAGCCCGACAGTACGGCTCGGTCGTACTGACGACCGAGATTGAGTTCTACGACAGCTTGACCAGTCAGAAACAAGTGATTCCTGTAGGGGTCAACATGGTTCCGCTGATGGAGCAAGCAAAATCACAAGGTAAATAAGTAAACAGATGCTCTGAAAATAATAATAATAATATTCACATCAAAGTCTTATATAGCGAACGTACCTACCAATGGGTGCGTTCGTTTAGCTTCCCTGGGTCATCCCCGGTCTGCCCCGGTGCGTTCGAATGGCTTAGACGTCATTCCAGGGGCTCACGCTAGCCCCCAGTGCCCTGCTTGTGGAGTGGGTCACTTGGGGGCTGGCTCCAGGTAAACGACGTCACTACGAGAGCGGTGAGTGGTCGTTCGTTGAACTCTTGTCAGGGCTCACCCGAGTGAGCACCGCGGGGTAGACCCAGGGAAGCTAAACGAACACACCCAATAAGGGGCTCAAGGCGCTTAGTATATATACATGTACATTGACACAGAAAGAAAGTTATGAATTCTGAGAACCCAATTATGTAATAGCACGTTGTGCGGTTAACAAGGTGCTACGGCGCATTCAGCAGCCACAGCCAGGAACACCAGGGCGAACCCCTTCTCTTTTTGATAAGTGCACTGGGTTCTTTTACATGTGTGACACATCACATGGGACCAACGGCTTTACGTCCCATCCTAAGGACGAAGCAATGCTTAAGGACACAAGGGTCACGGCTGGGGATTCGAACCCACACTCTGCTGATCAGAAACACCAGAGTTTGAATTTGGTGCTCTTAATAATCATTAGCAAGCTCTGGTGTTTTCTGCCCAGCAGAGTGGTAGTTTGAGTCCCAGTTGTGACACTTGTGTCCTTTAGCAAGGCACTTAACCATTATTGTTGCATCCTTCTGATTGGATGTAAAGCCTATGGTCATGTGTGTTGTGTTATAAACCCGGACTGGATAAACCCGGACTGGATAAAACAGTCCGGGTTTATATTCTGTCCTTTTGAATCTCAGAGTCAGACCGTCCATAGTTCCCATCATCTGCAGCTTTCTCAATGGTCGCACACACAATACTAAACTCATGGGTCATTTTTCATCCACCAAATCAGTCTCTTGTGGTGTTCCTCAAGGAACTAAATTGGGGCCAATACTTTTCCTTGTTCTTGTCAACGATGCTTCAATAGATTGCTATAGACGATGGAAATATGTGGATGATCTGATCTGATCTGTGGATGATCTTACATAATATATATATATATATATTACATGTACATGTGTATGTACGTAAAAGAGCCCAGTGCACTTATCGTAGAGAGAAGGGGGCAAGTTTTTGCTTAGTTAAGAGATGGTGAATACCCATACATGATTCGGAATGGACATGTGTATGGCACAATGGTACCAGGGTTTGCTCATCTGGAGGGTGCTAAGCAAAAGCTTTTCCCGACCCATTTGACATAGCAACTGTCTCTATAGTCTGAGGAATTCAAATGTAAGCGTTACATTGTGACTAAGCAAGTCATTGTAACAGACATTATTCAAATCTACATGTAACTCTCATATGACTTATTAGAGTCGAGGATTAAAGCCTGCTTGAAGATAAATTGTCTATAATCTTGTGGAAGTGTCTTGGCCGAGCGGTTAAGAGCACTGAGTTCAAACCTTGGTGTTTCTGATCAGCATGCAGAGTGTGGGTCCAGTGCACTTATCAAATAAGAAGGATTTCGCACGGTGTTCCTGGCTTGTGGCTGCTAAATGCGTTGTAGCACGTTTTAAACCATTATAAGGTGCTACATACATGTAGTTGGGTCTCAGAATTCATACCTTTCAATTTTACCTCTCTTTATGTATAAAATGTATAAACTAAGCGCCTTGAGTACCTTGTTGGTTGATACGTGCGCTATCACTTCGATATTATTATCATTATTATTACCTGTGCTTTTGTGACGATATATAAAATTTATGCATTTAAAAAAAAAAAATGGTTTCAAATGCTTATTAGAGTCGAGGATTGCTTGTAGAAAAATGTTCTACTTTGCTTGTGTGATAACTAAAATGTTTCACCACGCGTCACCGAGCTCCATTTCCCGCCTCTATTTCCCGCCTTCGTGCATCACCAAGCTAAATCCACCTCCACAGTACTTAAGCAGCATGCAGCATCACAGTCCAGCCTTCTCCAGAAGACGATCAGAGCATACTGTTCAGAGCATACTGATCGCATACTGTCGAGTTGAAACCACCGGTTCTTTTCAGAACCACCCCAACTCATCAGAGATAGTCATTACATGGTGTTACCGCAAACCTTTCTTTATCGTATTTCCACCATGCAAAGTTTCAAATCCTACTTAACTAAAATGTTAATTTTGTTGGTTTTACAGAGCCGCAGCTGACAGGATGGGCTCGTGTTCTTCAGGTTCTCTTCAGCAGTTATCCCTACTGGATACTTCTCCTTATAGTCATTTTAGCCATCGCTGGTATCGTTCTTATATGTAAGTAATCATTCACCAGGCATCACTCATTAAAGGCACAGGACACTATTGGTAATTACCCAAAATAATTGTTAGCATGAAAAGGTGTTCAATGCCTTTAAAGACACTGGACACTATTGGTAGTTGTCAAAGACCAGTCTTCTCACTTGGTTTATCTCAACATATGCAGAAAAAAACAAACCTGTGAAAATTTGAGCTCAATCGGTCGTCGAAGTTGCAAGATAATAATGAATGAAAAAGCACCCGTGTCACACAAAGTTGTGTGCTGTCATATGGTTGATTTCGAGACCACATTCTAAATCTGAGGTCTTAAAATCTAATTCGTGGAAAATTACTTCTTTCTCTAAAACTACATTACTTCAGAGGGAACCGTTTCTCACAATGTTTTATTCTATCAACCTCTCCCCATTACTCGTCACCAAGTAAGGTTTTACGCTAATAATCATTTTGAGTAATTACCAATAGTGTCCACTGCCTTTAAGCAGAAGAAAGTGCTTACCATTTTCCTGCTGAGCAAAAATGAGCAGGATATCAGTCACAGATGGTGCTTGTGAAATATAATTTTGTCTGGTTACCTTATTTTGCTCGGCATAATTGTGCTTCGACATGTAGGTACTTTTTGTGCTTAAAGGCAGTGGACACTGTTGGTAATTTCTCAAAATAATTATTAGCATTAAACCTTACTTGGTGACGAGTAATGGGGAAAGGTTAATAGTATAAAACATTGTGAGAAACAGCTCCCTCTGAAGTGCCATAGTTTTCGAGAAAGAAGTAATTTTCCACGAATTTGATTTCGAGACCTAAAATTTTGAACTTGAGGTCTTGAAATCAACCATCTAGTTGCACATAACTTCGTGTGACAAGGGTGTTTTTTCTTTCATTATTTAGCAACTTCGATGACCGATTGAGCTCAAATTTTCACAGGTTTGTTATTTTATGCATATGTTTAGATACACCAAGTGAGAAGACTCGTCTTTGACAATTACCAATAGTGTCCACTGCCTTTAAAAAGCAGCTGTTTGCAATTGGGCACTGAGTTGCAGTATGTATACCCCAAATGGGATAGTTATCATTCATTAAGCACATTTGAAAAAGATTTTCCCGACCAGGGTCACAGTATCCACACACATGTATACCCCAAATGGGATAGGGTTGTTAAGGTTCTCTTTTGTCACTGTAGTTATCCTTACTGGATACTGCTCCTTATACATGTAGTTATTCTAGCCATCTTTGGTATCGTTCGTATGTAAGTTATCACTCATTAAGCACATTGGGAGAAGACTACCCAAAACAGGGTCACAGTATTTATGTAGACCGCAAATGGGGTAGTTATCAAATGGTAGTCGTGGCCGAGCAGGTAAGAGCACCAAACTCAAGCTCTGGTGCATTTGTTCAGCAGAATTTGGGTTCCAATCCCAGTCATGACCTTTGTGTCCCTGAGCAAGATACCTAACTATAATTGCTTTTCTCCACCCATGGGGTAAATGGTCACCTGTGAGGGTATAGGTGGTCCTCTATCCTGGGCTTTGTTTGTATTCTCTGTTCTTTCATGTAGCCCATGCAGTTCTTTTTTCCATTTTTTATGGTTCAAATAATCAGTAAAGTCATTCCGATTAAAGGAACGTTACAGAATTAGTAAGAAACAAAAATTGTGAAAATCACAGATTTACATAAAACTTACACACTTAGTCTAATGATGATGATAATAGAAAACATGTCTTGAAATATTCCTATCTGAAATTTCATATTTTATGAGAAATAAATAATCTAATTTCGCAATTTGAGTTTATCGCTCAGTGAGCGTTTTATTCGTTTTTGTTTTGGAATCGATGCAATGCAAATGTTGTAATCAGTTTTTACTATTCTCTCGTGGCCGATCCATCTCAAACTTCTACAGGTTTGTCAGTTTATGTACATTTATATTGTGGATTACATAGAGTGCTTACACTGCCAGCAACTTTTTTGCTAGCAAAACCAATTCTGTAATGTATTTTAACAGACGTTTTTCTCTTCTTGTCTTTCACCAGGTTACCACATGTTCTTAGCTCCTCGATATTACCAAGTATCCACTAACTCTGGTGTCTTTCTACGTACCCCGCCCTCCGGTGCTCCGCCCCCATACTTATCCCAGTCTCCAGGTAAGTACACACTGCTTTAATTACATGTACTTGCCGTCGATTTCACCAAACTCTTCCATAGCCGAGTTAAAGGCAGTGGACACTATTGGTAATTGTCAAAGACCAGTCTTCTCAGTTGGCATATCTGAAAACAATTATTAGCATAAAACCTTTCTTGGTGACAAGTAATGGGGAGAGGTTGGTGGTTTACAACATTGTGAGAAACAGCTCCCTCTGAGGTGCCATAGTTTTGGAGAAAGAAGTGATTTTCCACGAATTTGATTTTGAGACCTTAAGTTTAGAACTTGAGGTCTCAAAATCAACCATCTAAACGCACACAACTTCGTGTGACAAGGGTGTTTTCTTCTTTCATTATTATCTCGCCAGTTTGATGACCGATTGAGCTCAAATTTTCACAGGTTTGTTATTTTATGCATGTGTTGAGATACACCAACTGTGTGAAGGCTAGTCTTTGACAATTACTTGGGATTAATCTTAGGACTTAGTACGAGTCAAGTTCCATTTCCATAGATGTTAGGTAAACTGAACCAATCCTAAGTTAGGATGAGTTATTGTCCTAACTGGGTAAAGGATTTATCCTAGCGTTTTGTGAAATCAACTGCAGGGCCCTATTTTGTTAAACCTGTAAACATAACAACTTGATAAGGCCATAGAAATGTTGCTTAACAGAAACTGGTTGTCAGCCCAAATTCCATGGGGTTTTATAACTGGTATCCCACTCGTTTTTGATTGGAAAAGAAATTTGTTGAGCAGTATTTACTGCTTTTCAGCTTTATGAAATTTGGCATACACCAGTGTTACAGTAGACCACAGCAGTTTCATACCAACTAGACCACCGAGATTGTCCAGTGAAACCTACGTTTAGCAGCGCATACTGCAATGATTTTATAGATGCTAAGTTTGCATCGAGGATAAAGAATAACAATGTTTATTATTTTTTTCAACAGCATATCAGCAGAGTCCATACCAGTCGTCATTTGATACATCCTTACGCCATCGTCCACAACAACAGCAGCCGCAGCGATCACCAACCAAGCTATGGAGTACCGCCTACAGTCCACAACCAGGCTCTAGTCCTCAGTATTAGTCAACTACTAAACTCTGATTAGTTTGCATCTTTCAATTTTTTGTTTGGCACTGCATCACTATAGACGATGTGACCTCTGACGCCACTCAAAAACCATAACATGATGCGGCGCATACCGCCGGGCAAAACCTTTGTGTTTTGGCAGCCAGCTAGAAAGTATGCAATCTTACCAAGAATACGTGTCTTTTTGTCCGGCGAAACATGACGGATACAGTGTTTTGTCAACAGAGGGCGGTTTGAATGTAAACATAGGTCACATCGTCTATAGAAAATGCACTCATCGTGAGTTAGCCTACCTAAATTAACATTGCAAGACTTTTTTGCGCTGTCTAGTTTCCTAGTTGGCCTACAGGGGCCAATTTCATAGAGCTGCTTAAGCAAAAAATGTGCTTAAGCACGAAAATAGCTCGCTTATTTTACACATGTTACTGGCCAAAATTTCATGCCATATACATTGCTTATGACTAGTATTTAGCTGTTGTTTGCTTAGCATAACAATTGAGTTGAGTCTTGGCCGGTAATCTGATTTTACTAAGCAATGAATTTTTTGCTTAAGCAAAATTTTGTGCTTAAGCAGCTCTATGAAATTGGGCCCAGTCCACACCCAGGCTCCAGCCCTCAGTTATAGTCAAGTACTCAACTCTGATTAAGTTGCCTGTTCCATTAAAGGAACACGTTGCCTTGGATCGGTCGAGTTGGTCTTTGAAAAGCGTTTGTAACCGTTTTTTATAAAATGCATATGGGTAGAAAGATGTTGTAAAAGTAGAATACAATGATCCACACAAACAGGCCTCGAAATTGCGTGGTTTTCCTTTTACCTCGTCGACTAACACGTCGGCCATTTATGGGGGTCAAAATTTTGACTCCCATAAATGACCGACCGTGTTAGTTCGCACTGTAGAAGGAAAACCACGCAATTTCGAGGCAAACTTGTGTGGATCATTGTATTCTACTTTTAAAACATCTTTCCAACCATATGCATTATATACAAAACGGTTACAAACGCTTTTGCTTTGACCAACTCGTCCGATCCAAGGCAAGGTGTTCCTTTAAGCATTTTTTGTTTGGCACTGCAACACCATAGAAAATGCGCTCACTGTGTGTTAGCCTACAATGCAAGACTGTTTTGCGCCATCTAGTTTGCTTAGTTGGCATACAGTTCACAACCAGGCGCGGCCCTCAGTTAGCTACTCAACTGTGATGAGTATACTCTTACAGTACATGTGGTTAATTGTAGACTGTTATGGTTCATATTTATGACCAGTATTCTTGTGTTAGAATTGCCTTCAGTACCATGAATTAAAGATGGTGAAAAGGCCAAGTCCCCAATATGAGTTTCCATTTTTTTTGTTTTTTTCCAATGCCCCATTTCAGAGAACTGTAGTGCTTAAGCACAAAAAGAAGCTAAGCACAACAAAGTTATGCTTAGCAGAATAAGGTTACCAGCCAAACCACCATGTCGCATGTACAATTTGTGACTGGTATTCTTTTTATTTCTGCTTAGTAACTTAAGCAGCTCTATGAAGTTGGACCCTACCTGTTTTTCTAATTGTTGAACTATGCAATCAATATTCAGGGAAAACAAATTTGTAAGTCTGTTTATTATCTGTCCGTTACATAATTTGATTTGAGTATTGACTACCTCGGCCCATTTTTTGTAATCTCAAAAAAGGGAACGATTTCGTCCATCAATTTTGCATTAAAAGAAATTTAGACTGAAATTACTGTGTGCCTAAGTAATGTTGAGTAGCAAATGTTTTTTTTTTTTTGTTTTTTATATTTAAGACGCTGGACACTATTGGTGTTTGTCAAAGATCAGTCTTCTCACTTGTTGTATGTCAACATATACATAAAATAACAAACCTGTGGAAATTTGAGCTTGATCGGTCGTCGGAGTTGCGAGATAACTATGAAAGAAATAAACACCCTTGTCACATGAAGTTGTGTGCGATCAGATGCTTGATTTCGAGACCTCAAATTCTAAGATTGAGGTCTCAAAATCAAATTCATGGAAAATTACTTCTTTCTCGAAAACTATATGTCACTTCAGAGGGAGCAAATTCTCACAAAGTTTTATACTATCAACCTCTCCCCATTACTCATTACCATGTGAGGTTTTATGCTAATAATTATTTCGAGAATTTCAATAGTGTCCACTGCCTTTAAATGTTATTAGGGTAAGGTGGATACAGTTTGAGGTTTAGGGTGAAGGTTAGTGTTAGGGTTAAGGTTATGGTTGTTTTTTGTTTTTGTTTTCTAAATCCGACGAGATTCATAGAATCGTTTTGTAAGTCAAATGGACTGTTGTTTTTGTGTCAAGCTTTTTTTTTCAACACTGTAGAATAGATTAAACTGTTAGCATATGTTGCTTGTAAATACATGTACTTGATTGTGCACAGTACACATCATGCTGTAGTTAAAGATGCTATGCGAGATTTTTTGCCCCAAACATTAAAAAATTGATTTTTTTTTTTTAGTGAATGGTATGTCAAAGAGTATCACCCGCTCTAACGAAAAAAAAATTAACTTTTACTTTTAATGGTCAGGAACCATGACAAAAATTTAAAACATTTCTTATAAAACACATTTAGAATTGGTCACGTGATATATTGTGGGGATCCCGCCAAAAACTAATTTTGAGCACTTTATTTCAGTGCTACTAATAATTGGCGGACTTTTTTGAGCTATGGCTCAAATGAAAGCTTGTAGCTTTCTCGACCCCCATCAAAATACCTATTGAATTTTTAAATCAAAATTTTGGGGTCAAATCGGCAAAAAATCTGACATAGCATCTTTAACCTTTGCACGATTTACAGCATGCTTACTAAAAAGATGTCATTTAGAATGATTTTGGTCTGTACATGTATATAGTTTGTATTTGAGCATGGCCATTATTGTGTCAGTCGGCACGCTGTATTGACCAATCAGATTAAATGTTCTGTAAATAGTTTGTATTGCAGCAAGCCCATTGGTCAGTAAGCATGCCGTAATGACCAATCAGATTCATTGCTCTGTAAATAGTTTGTATTGCAGCATTCCAATTTGTCAGTAAGTGTCAGAAAAGAAAAGTTCTAACTTGCTCATCATATAGGCCTACAAATTTATTATTATTATTTTTTTTCTTTTTTTCTTTTTTAGCTTCAAGAATAAAAAATAAAAACATAAATTGTGGTCTTAAAAAAAGCTTCCCAAATGCAAAACAACACTCTAAGCTTAATCTTAATTGTTATGTCAAAGGTTACAGTTCAGAGGTCAAGAAAACAAGTACATATCTTCTTCAATTCAATTTGGCTTGGCATTATTGATCAGCTGGTATTAGAACTTCTATACTTCTTTGCCTTTGTTCCGCAATCGACTTAATGAATTAAAGGCAGTGTACACTATTGGTAATTGTCAAAGACTAGCCTTCACAGTTGGTGTATCTCAGCATAAGCATAAAATAACCAACCTGTGGAAATTTGAGCTCAATCAGTCATCGAACTTGCGAGATAATAATGAAAGAAAAAACACCCCTGTCACACGAAGTTGTGTGCCTTTAGATGGTTGATTTTGAGACCTCAAGTTCAAAATCTGAGGTCTCGAAATCAAATTCGTGGAAAATTACTTCTTTCTCGAGAACTATGTCACTTCAGAGGGAGCAGTTTCTCACAATGTTTTATACCATCAACCTCTCCCCATTACTCGTCACCAAAAAAAGGTTTTATGCCAATAATTGTTTTGAGTAATAACCAATAGTGTCCACTGCCTTTAAAGGGGGCTATGCAAACTATCATAGGCCAACAGTTGTCAAAATTAAATTTGCAGTTTCTGAAACTGTGTTTCTGAAAAATATTGTTTACATTGTTTTGGCTGGGCAACTGCATATAAAAAATATTGAGAAAGAGATTTAGCTAGCGTCAAAACGTCAGACCAATAGTTATGTTTTGCATCTAATTGTGTACATTTTTTCAATTAGTAAGCAGCGTGAAACAGCTAATTTTATTTTCTTACAAACAGTATTACAAAATAATTATGCAATGGGAATAATTGTTTTGGTTTGAAAGTTTTCCTTCGATTTGAGTGTTGTGTGCGATTTTTTGTCTATGATAACACTTGTCTTATTGTATAGAATTTCCTTTTGAAACTACCAAAGATGTATTGTCTTTGAAAAGACCAAACAAATATTTTGTCTGAAATTTGTTTCTAAATTTACTGGGTTCTTGAAGAGATGCTGAGATTATTTACTGCAGGAAGATGTCATCCTTAAAGGCAGTGGACACTATTGGTAATAATAACTCAAAAAAACTATAAAACTTTACTTGGTAACGAGGTCGGTAATGTAAAACATTGTGAGAAACGGCTCCTTCGGAAGTAAAGTAGTTTTCGAGAAGGACATAATTTTCTATTAACTGGATTTTGAGACCTCAGAATCAGATTTTGAGGTCTCAAAATCAAGCATCTGAGACAGCACAACTTCTTGTGACAAAGTTCTTTTATTCTGTCATTATTATCTCGCATTTAATACAACCAATTGAGCCCAAATTTTGTACAGGTTTGCCTTGCAAATACATGTATGTTGAGATACACCAAGTGAGAACCTGGTCTCTCACAATTACCAATAGTGTCCAGTATCTTTAAATTAACCCAGCATTTCAAGTTGGTTGGCACTTCCAGATAGGATTGGTTTTGTACGCAAGGTTTGTTTCTTTTTGCAAAATGGTGACTATTTCACTTTAATGGTGATTTAAAATTAAAAAAAATTTACCATTACCGGCTTTTGTGAATACCCGAATTGTTACAGTGTCTTTCATTTGGCTTGTTGTTTTTTTGTCTCATTTTATTCCGCCCTTTCAAAGAAATATTTTGGACCTCTCTGTTGGAGTATTAACACTTCAGACCATTTGGTAGCCTTGATCAAGGCGCTACAGCCAGCCGCGATCTGCAAAATCCCAGTCCCCATCACTGAATTCCACCAGTGCACCCCCATACATAACAGTGCATATAATACGTATACAGCGTATGTACACACATCGTACTGTACATGTACATGTACCATCTGTATACGGTACACTTACGGTACATGGGTACTTCCTAAGTAGCCACGTGTGCGAGGTTGAAAGTAGAAAGACACGACCGTACTCACGACTCACGCTATACTGTTCTCGCTGTACAATGTATGGTAATGTACATTTGTGTATGCACTGCGTGCGTGTGCAGCGAACCGGGCCGGGGAACAGTACGTCAACAGCCTTGATCAAGGCTAACCATTTGGTTGCATTGGTAGCAATGTAAAGGTTGCACCGTTTTGTGGGGGGGGGGGGGGGGGATTCACTTCTTTCCAGTTAAAGCTGAAGTTTCCAAGGCGTCCCTTAAATGTCAACATTATTCATTTTACATATTTCACCTAACTCCAGAAGTCGCAGGAGTTAAATTTCATGTCTTCAGCCAGCCCCCCCCCCCCCCCATGAGCTTGAAAAAGTGTACACATAATGGTTTCGTTTGACTCACGAAATGCATCCGCCCCCTCCTAGATTTTGATTCAAGTCTGAAACACACGGTTATTTCTTTGCATCAGCAACGCATATTTCCCCGCAGATTTGCTTTCACACGCTTACTCGCAAGCTCAGGAGGCCAATGAAAGAGGGCGCTATTTCAGGCAATAATGTGTTAAAAAAGCGACTATCATAGACCCAGTAATTATGGGGCGTTGTACTCCTAGCTCAGCGCATCAGTTACTGGGTATAACGAGAATGTCAACATTTCGAGAAAAAAAAGATCAGAAGTACAGCACATCAGTTACTGGGTCTACCACTATCACACAGACTTGGAACCAAGTCTAACCCCCCCCCCCCCCCAACCTTTTTCCCCATATCAATTACACTAGTCACTATCCTCCCAGATTGTTGCCAATCTATAATATCCTGTGTGAATTTTTCCTCTGTCCTCTCCCTCCCACCCCCCCCCCCCCCCCCCCCCATAACAATAGTCTGGTTGTGCTACTGGTGTCTGTACCAGCCCCCCCCCCCTCCACCACCACAATCACCGTCACGCCCCACTAACAATACACAACCCCCCCCCCCCCCTCCCAACTGAATGTAATGCTGGACTAAACCGCCCCCCCCCCCCCCCAGAGACACCCCTTTTGGGGGAATTCCTGGAAGCGAAGAGCGAATGGTGACAGCCGCACCATAAAATGCGCAAGCCTAATTGAGATCTATGAGTCGAGCATATTGACCGCGCAAATCTACAACTCGCAGGCACCCTACCTCATTTCTGCGCTTTTAAGAAAGAATGCCTAGATACTTTGGCGCGCAATAGTACGGGCTGTGTTTCGTGTTTTGTTTAGATCCTGTCGTCATCAGCACAACATCAAAACATACGAAGGTGACGCAATGAATAGTCACGGTAGGTATGGTAAATTTGTAGCCATTAATTAACATTATTTGGAAGTGTTAAGTCTTGACTTCTGTCATTAAAGTCACGGGAAACTATTGGTAATTGTTCAAAGAAATTGTTAGCGTAAAATAGAAATAAAAACTTGGGGCCTACTTACTAAATGTAACGAGCATTTTTTGAGAGCTGTCACTCTGACTCAGTAGTCAGTGATACCGCATTTACCGGTCTTCTTTCCTTGTTGACAATTTTACATTAATGCTAGTCGTGAAGTAGTTGCGATAATCGTAACCCTCCTCCTGGGCGGCCGTCGGGAGGAGGGTTACGATTATCGCAACTAGTCGTGAGGATGGTGTTGGTCATTAGTACTTGAATAAAGCCCAATCTGCCTAGAAGTAGGGGGTTGACAGAATGATACATGACAGGCACCACAAACAAGTGTCAAGAGTCATAATAAGCAAGTTCTTCTTCTTTTATTGAAAAAAGTGAACTGCTTCAGAAATGTTGATTGAAAATTACCGCACTGTGTTTTTGGGTAGCCCCACTTGTGTGGCCAAGGGTAGTTTTTGGGTGGATAGGCCTGATATTGTTATGAGTTCAAGAGTTTGAAACGCAGGAGCACTCTGCTCGCTGCATGCTCGCCATGCCCATGTGATGTATCCATTTATAATTTGTTGTATTTAACTTTGGTTGGGCTTCATTGTGCGCGCATAGACCTTATCGCGATTTCCACCTGGCTGATTTTTGTCAGGGATTACAATGCCCCTTTTTCATATCTCACACAGGTCGTAGTTGCGATAACGTAACCCTCCGGCGGACGGCATAGCCGGCTACACCGTCCACAGGAGGGTTACGTTGTTACGCAGTCGACAGGAGGGTTAAGTTATCGCAACTAATTCTCACGATGCCTTTTGACAATGGAGAAAAAAACCGCCAAGGGTGAATCGCGATATTACATTAGGTCTATATAGAGAACCTCAAAGTTCTAGGAGCAGTAGACAAGCTACTTTGGCTCCTGAAGATTTTTTTTTATTGGAAGTAAACTTGGTAAAGTCTGAAATTCATATTAAATAATTTTATCTTCAAAAACAGTCGCTATACTTATGTTCAGTTGCCATTTTGTATTTTTATTTTTTTTTTCAGGAGAGAATCAAGCTGCTTTGATGCCAGACAAAAGTGGCCCTGCCCCAGGCAGCCAAGAGCGATATAGTCAATACCCGGGCCCTCCACCTGCATACACTTATCCTCAGCAGTACCAACCTGCCCCAATGATGTACCCACAAGGGCAACCGCAAGGGCAACCACAACAGGGCATACCACCACAGGGCCACATGGTAAGAAGACACAAAAAAAACACTTAGTCCTGCAGTCGATTTTACAAAACGCTAGGATTAATTCTTTCTCGATTTGGGACGAGTAACTGTCCTAACTTAGGATGGGTTAAATGCGTCCGAACATCTTAACTTAATTAAGGATATGGAACTTAATTCAGCCTAAGTCCTAAGATTAGTCCTTAGTTAGATGAAATCGATGGTTGGGCAACTTTACTATACTCAACTAGTCGCGCCTCATTTAGTTGTGACTTTGACACTATAGTTGCTAACTTATTTGTTAATTCCCAAGATGCATTGAGGCGTAACGAAAACCTTGTCCAGATTTGTGCCCAGCGCTACAGGTCTGTAACAGACTTTGTACTGCAGTACAGTAGACATAACGTTTTAAAAACCGAAACATAGGCCACAAATTGTACATGGTAACAATAGGGTGCGTGCGATTAGCTTCCCTGGGTCGACCTTTGTCTTCCCTTGTACGTTTGAATAGCTTTGACGTCATTCCAGGGGCTCCCCCGTGTTAGCCCCAAGTGGCCTGCTTGTGGAGTGGGTCACTTAGGGCTCTCCCCAGATAAATGACATCACCACCAGAGGGTGAGTTTTAGTTCGGTTAGCTCTTGTCAGCTGGGGCTCACCCGAGTGAGCACCTCGGGGTCGACACGCGGATGCTAATCCAACACACCCAATGTGTTTTCTGCCCTCATTTTCAAGATGTTTTTGTTTTCAGCCCTTGAAGATGCTATGTCGGGTTTTTGGTCGATTTGACCCAAAAATTTTGATTTAAAATTCGATAGGTATTTTGATTGGGGTCGAGAAAGTTACAAGCTTTCATTTGAGCCATTGCTTCAAAAAGTCCGCCAATTATTAGTAGCAGTGAAATAAAGTGCTCAAAATTAGTTTTTGTCGGGATCTCGACAATATATCACGTGACCAATTTTTATGTGTTTTATAAAAAACGTTTTAAATTTTTGACATGGTTCCTGACCATTAATCGCGATTTATGTTTCTTAGGCCCCTACCATTTCTGTAACGTTCTTTTAAAGGGTTTGGGTACTTTTTGTTACACAAAACACATTGTTCACAGATTTACATTAAACTTACACCGTTTGAAGATAATGATAGTAGAAAGCTTCCCTGAGAATATTACTTGCTGAGGTGCTGTAGTTTTTTATAATTGAGTAAAACGATGTCATTTAAATACGTTTTTTACATGCGGAAATAGTTTTCCGTCTCATGATCACTTAGACGAAAATTATTTTCATTACAAACTGTGCAAGTTTAGTGTAAATCTGTGGGCATTGTGGTTTTTGTCCTACAAAAAGTACATAGACCCTTTAAAGGCAGTGGACACTATTGGTAATTACTCAAAATAATTATTAGCATAAAACCTTCTTTTGGTGACGAGTAATGGGGAGAGCGTGGTGGTGTAAAACATTGTGAGAAACGGCTCCCTCTGAGGTGCCATAGTTTTTGAGAAAGAAGTAATTTTCCACGAATTTGATTTCGAGACCTCAGATTTAGAACTTGAGGTCTCGAAATCAACCATCTAAACGCACACAACTTTGTGTTACAAGGGTGTGTTTTTTTCTTTCATTATTATCTCGCAACTTCGATGACCGATTGAGCTCATATTTTCACAGGTTAGTTATTTTATGCATGTGTTGAGATACACCAATTGTGAAGGCTAGTCTTTGACAATTACCAATAGTGTCCACTGCCAACAAAAATTGAAATTTGGAAATAATTTGACAAATCTCATCCCTGCGTTTGTGTCATACTTAATTGAAGGTGGCGCCACAGGTACAGTACATCATTCAAAACCCTCAGCCTCTGGCCAATCCTCCAGCCGATTACTTCATCCACGCTGTCCTGGTCACTGTCTTTTGTTTCTGGCCGACTGGTATCATCGCAATCATCAAGGCACTGAACGTGAGTAGACTTACAATATAATATTGGTTTTCCCGGTCAAATTCGGCAAATGAGCAGTCAATTTCATTTTCATGCGTTCGGATTAAAGCTGTTTTGCCTCTCCAGTTGTTACTGCGTTTCAAATTCAGAATTCGGCCGTTCAATTTCGTTTTGAGTCGAGTCATATTCCCTTAGCACTATGTTCAATTTAGCGTATCGTCATTCTTTTTCACAAGGGAAACTGACTGGGTAAATTTTGAAATGATTTTGGGGGTTGGACAAAGAATTGGCTAGAGTGGGATTCGAACCAACAACCTCCGGATTAACGTGCCAGCGCTCTACCAACTCAGCTATCTAGCCCTATCTTCTTCTTCTTAATAACTATAATAACTATAATAACTATAATAACTATAGTAACTATAATAACTATAATAACTATAATAACTATAATAACAATAATAACAATAATAACAATAATAACAATAATAACAATAATAACAATAATAATAATAATAATAATAATAATATTATTATTTCGGGGGGCTAATCATCTATACTCAGCTAAGAGCTGCTACAACGTGTTCGAGAAGCAGGCATGCAAAGGTGCCTTTGGCTGCCAGCCACATCAACCCGAATTCTGTTTAGCAGAGTATGGGTTCGAATCCAGGTCGTGACACTTGTGTCCCTGAGCAAGATACCTATCTATAATTGCTTCTCTCCACCCAGTGGTAAATGGGTACCTGTGAGGGCAGAGATGGTTCTTGTGATTAATTTAGCCGAGAAGCGCATTTGTTGCACAATGCTGTATATCGGTACTCCCGAGGGAGCTGAGATGGTGTAAGGAATGATTTGAGGCCCAGTGACCAGGGGTAATAATTTGAAGCGCTTTGGTGAGGCCCTTCGGGTGTGAAAAAAAAACGCTATTTAAAAACTGAATATTATTATCTTTGTTTTATTTATTCACTATGCAGGCTCGCCGTGCAATTCAGACTGGAGACGCTAACAATGCTCAATTGTCATCACAAGATGCTCGTAACATGTATCATATCAGCCTTTTCATTGGCCTAGGGGTTTATGTTCTCCTTGCCATCGTTCTCGCCATAGAATTTGTCGTCATTTTTTCTTTTTAGAAAGAGTCACAAGCTGTTGTATCTTATCAGCCTTTTCATTGGCCTAGCGGTTTATGTTCTCCTTGCCATCGTTCTCGCCATAGAATTTGTTGTCATTTTCACTTTTTAGTAAGAATCAACGAAGTCTGTATACTCCCCAAGTAGCTGTGATGGTTTAAGAAATGAATCAGAGACTTTTGGGACGCTTGGTGGCAGCGGACAATTACCAGGTTAAATCCATTGCTCTCGGTTATGTGCCCATAATCAGAACTGCGTAAACAATGCAAATTAACCTGGTAAGTCTGCTGCCACCTAGCGTTCCAAAATCTTTGATTACAGATTGAGTGACCTTGTTCATAGCATTTCTTTAAACACAAGTAGATTTTTTTTTTTTTTTTTTGTAAATAAAATCATACGCTTTATAAACAATGTTCAGTATAAATCTTGCCACCGTTTTCGTCATAGAATTGATTGTCATTTTCTCTTTTTTGAAAGAGTGGGTGAAACATGAAGTAGACCAACAAACATAAGACCATGAAACAATCACAATTACAGGCAGAATTTTATTTTAATTCTGTAAATAAAATCATACACTTTATAAACAATATTGCAGTATGATTATTAAATAGGTAATTCTATTGCATGTATAAAGAATTTGTACAGTATAAAGCAGTTCCGCGAAAATACCTATTGCGTTTTGTATGGGAAAGAGCAAGTCTGTGAAGGCATTGTGTACGTTACAAACTAAATAATTTGCGTTTTATTGTTAAGACCAATTCTTACCACTTCGGTTTACTAAGTTCTGAAATAGAACTATTAAAGGGAAACCATGCATTTTAAAGACAGTGGACACTATTGGTAAATGTCAAAGACCAGTTTTCTTACTTGCTGTATCTCAACATGCATAAAATATAAAACAAACCTGTCAAAATTTTAGCTCAATTCGTCATCGAAGTTGCAAGATAATAATGAAAGAAAAAACACCCTTGTCACACGAAGTTGTGTGCTTTTAGATGGTTGATTTCGAAACCTCAAGTTTTAAACCTGAGGTCTCAAAATCAAATTAGTGGAAAATTAATTCTTTCTCGAAAATTACTCCACTTCAGATGGAGCCGTTTCTCATAATGTGTTATACTACCAACCTCTCCCCATTACTCGTTACCAAGTAAGGTTTTATGCTAACAGATATAATATTAATTTGAGTAATTACCAATAGTGTCCACTGCCTTTAGATGTGGGCGCGTTTGGGGCCATATAGCGTTTCTCTTGAAATGAGTGTGTAGAAAGCTCTTTAAAAATTTAGAGTAATGATCCACTTAAACGTACCTCAAATGTTTATGAACTAACATGGTCCGCCATGTTTAGTCAAGAATGTTATTTGTCAAAAGATATAATATTGTATTCAGATTAGTATTATGAATGTGATTGGCTATTAAACCATTCTCTTGAAGTGAATGTGTTGAAAGCTCTTTAAAAATTTAGAATAATGATCCACTTAAACGTACCTCAAATGTTTATGAATGTGATTGGCTGTTAACCCATTCTAAGATGGGTACACCATAACATTAATGGGAAATTTAACGTTTTAACGTTAATTTTAAGTTTTTAATTTAAAAAATCCATGTTTACGAAGTCTGGTTAGCTGTGCACATGCGTTGTGGCTAGCGAGCAATACATTTTAACAATTTTTTGTATAGCCAGGACATAATTATTGTTTTCATCAAATTAATTTTTCTTCCCTGTCGAAATAGTATTTCGTTCCATCAAAAATAAGTTGTGTTCCCTCAAAATACAGTTTTGTTCCCTCACAGTTTGGTTCCCTCAAAATATAGTTTTGTTCCTACAAAATTTAGTTTTGATCCCTCGAGGTGGGATTTCTTATTGATTTTGAGCACACCAAATAATTTCTGATTATTTTTGGTTTTACCCATACACCGATGTGAGTTAGCTATGTATAATCAGTACTTTCCCGAGTCCTGTGAAAAAAAAAAAACATATCACAGGCATGTTACTCGGCCGGGATTCGAGCCCACGACCCTTGCACTAATTTCTTGTTAGCATTAACATTATTTCCATCAGTAAATACATATGATTTTGAGAACTGCTTCTATATTTTCGAGCGTTCAAATCTTTCAATTTCGATCGCTATTAATATGTATACCCACAACAAAATAATTTCGAAACAACAGTCGTTTTTTGTTTGGCGCACATTTTTTTTTTTTTCTTTTAGCGCACAAGATAACTTATCTTAATAATAATAACATAAAATTTATAAGGCGCGCAGTATCTGGAATAGAACCATTCAAAGGCGCCGGAAGCTGGTCAGCTGACAAACTAAACAGATGAGACTTGAGGTTGTGTTTGAAAGTAGAAAGATCAGGTGTGGCCCTCAGTTCGTCTGGCAAGGAATTCCAGAGACGCGGTGTGCAGCTGGAAAAGGCACGGTCTCCGTAACTTGCCAGACGAGTTTTGGGAACATATATCTTGGTTACTCGAAAATAAGTTGAAGCTCTCTCGGAGGTTCAAACTATCCCATGACTAATGTTGATGGACATTTGGAAGGATCGAAACAATGGTTCGAGGGAGCAAACTCACATTATCCGTTTCAGATACATGTATTTCATGTCAACATCAATCAATACAGTGTGATAAACATTGTTCAGAAAACATATAATAACCTGTACTAAGGAAAACTTAATCCAGTTAATGAACAACAAATAGAAATAGTTTGACGTTAACATGTAGGAAAAAGAAGAAGCAAAAGCTTGTTTTCCCTCTTCCCTAAAGACAAGGACAATTTACACAAAAACGAACATTAACATACAAAAGGGACATGGACATTATGCATGAGTGAGACTGGGCAGTACAGATAAATAATTACTAAAAAATGTTTTGTATTAAAATAAAAGAGATATATAATTAATAAGTAGTGTATAAATCAATCAAAATCTTCTTAAGCTTTTTACGAAAAGAAAAAACACTGACTGACTCTTTAAGATCTGCATTAAGGCTATTCCAGTAAAGGAAACACACTCTTAAAAAAAAAAAAAATCAGTTCTTCTTTTGTTTCACAAAAAAGATTCCCTTTGGCTAAACAACGGGTCTGATGAGTGTGAACTGAAGCACTAGCTAAAACGAAGCCTTGAAATTTGCTGCAACAAATTACGAGAGTGTTTAAACATAAAATTTGCTGCTCAAAATCAAATTCTGACAGCCTATGTAATACTGTTTACCTCCAGTTTACGCCAGTTCTCAAAAAGTATCTTTTCAAAATGTATCGATGCACATGTTTTCAGCAATATGGTGCAACCATGGATCGACAGCATAAAACATGACGACTACGAGTGAGATCCAGCATCCATACGTATACACTGACAACCTGCACAGCTTGAAACAATGGACCGATTACAATGGAAGCTATTGTTCCCCCTATTACCAATACAACAACAAAATGTGATGCGTCTTCCAGTGTGAATCATTTCGAGACAGTGTATTATGTAATATTTCCATCGCAATGAACACAAACAAGACAAGCAAGAATGATATGGATTAAACAATCCCAGCTGGAATGTATCTCTGTGAGTAGACTTTGGCAAAACAATAACAGCCAGCCACAGCGGTTGCTTGGTACTACATCATCGTCCCTGGTCTCTTGCTCCTCGTCTGTGAGAGCTGCCTCATAACCATCTTGACTCCCACTAGCTTCATGTGGTTTCATCAGAGCTCCACAAAGAGCGATATGTAATGATAATCCCCCAATTAGTAGCATTGTTCCCCTCCAGCCGTAGATGTCTAGGAAAAGCTGTATCAAGGGCACAAACGCCACGAAGACGAAGGAGTTGCCAATGGAAGACACAGCGTAGGCTGTTGTGATGGATTTATTAAAATAGCTTCCAATCAGATGCTTCGTTATCACGTAGGAGATGCCAATGGCTGACCCTGCAAATGTAGAGGACACAATTTTTAACAAACAACTTATGATTTGAATAGAGAAATAAAGATGATTACAATTATGCCCCATATATCGTGGAAGTGTCGTGGCCGAGCGGATACGAGCACCGAATTTGAACTCCGGTGTTTCTGATCAGCATAGTGTGGGTTCGAATCCCAAAGTCGTGACACTTGTGGCGTCCTTGGGATGGGCCGTAAAACCCTTGGTCCCATGTGCGGTGTAACGCATGTAAAAGAACTTATTGATCGGAGAAGGGGTTCGCCCCGGTGTTCTGAATGTGCCGTAGCACCTTGCAGACCCTTAAAAGTTACTACATTCTAGGGTTTCAAAATGTATACCATAAAAACCTATTGAAAGATTGATATATAAATACCTCGGACAGTTTCGCTGTTCCTATGGACCGATCCGGCCTATCAATCAAACTGTGCGCGTTCACCCATTTGACCAATCACAGCAATGATTGTGGTCGGACAAACTCGGTCATGCGTGCGCGTATATTTGGCAGAATCGTGCAGAATGTCACTGGGAGTTTTCGTACACGTGTTTTGCTCGAGTTTGCGGTGGGCGGAGCTTAGTGGAAAGTCGGAACGGTCCATTGGTGCACAGCGCGTCACGTGGGTGTGTATAAACCTTTGTTTATGACCAGTCAAAAGTGTTGATATGGGCGTGACACGCTAGCTTGCACCTGTGCTTATAAGATAGTTTGTTCATTCATATTGGTCGAGAGCGACGGCTGAAATAGTTGTGCCACATCACGCGATACGCGCGACGCGCACAGCATTCCCTTATAAGGAGTTGTTTATCCGCTAGGGCCTTACCATTTCATAGCTGGAGGGGTGTTGTGTTGAAATAAATCATTGAACAATTATAATTGTTGCATTTAGTTTACTTTTTGACCAAAAAGTGTTGATATTTTTTGACCGAAAAGGTATTTATGAACGGGAATCAAAGTGTGTTGAATCGGTTTTCAAATTCAAAACACACTGATTCCCTTATTACACTCAGCGCCGTATCTTGGTACGTGCGCTGTATAAGACTTCAAAATTATTGTAGCCGATGACGTCATACACATTGTCCCGTGTCAAACATAAAGATGCGTAACAAACATAGGGTGCACTTTGCCGAAGGTCTAGAGGTATTGTTTGTATTCGTATTTAAGAAATTTCTCCAAACTTCGCTACTATATCTAATTGTTTTCGTGATCACTCATTCCTTTACTAACCTGTAATTACGGTAAGGATGAAGGTTATGACGTATAAACTGGATAGGAATGACGCAGTTATCATGGAGATACCAGCAACTAATCCACTCACTGTCACCACAGTCCTGGCGCCAAATCTCTCCTTTAGAGGCGTAGCTAAGACACCTGTTCAGAAGGAGCAAACTTGTTAAAGAAAACATGGTGAGGATGAAGGTGATTGCATATAAACAGGATTGGAATGACGCAGTTATCAAGGAGATACCAGCTTCCAATCCACTCACTGTCACCACAGTCCTAGCGCCAAATCTCTCCTTTAGTGGCGTGGCTAGGATACATTTTATGAAAGTAAGTTTTTCAAAAGTAAATTAGAAAAGTAAAACGTATTACATCTCACTGGGATGCGTTAACCTGGCATTTTTTTAATAGATTACGCTGTGAACTTGGAAAAGAACCTTTGAAATAAATAAAAACATTAACAAGGATGAACACTTGCATGATTATTGAGTTCTTACGCTTGTGTTTGCAGGCAAAGTGGCGGCCGTTAGCAAGCTTTTGGCGTGAACTCTTTCGCAATTTTTTCCTTCCCTTTCAGTGCCTTCAGCAGTGGACGCCTTTGAAAATCGGGGTATCACAACATCCTAAAATAGCAAACCAGTGAAAATTTGAGCTAAAAAATTGGTCGTCCAAGTTGCGAGAGAGTAATGGCACACAAAGCACCCTTGTAGCACAAGTTGTGTGCTTTCACATTATCGAATTCGACTTAACTGACGCCTCGAACTCAATTGAAATATTTTAGTGAGAAATTACTTCTTAAAACAAAATTCGTTACTTCAGAGGGAGCCGTTTTTTCTCACAGTCAACAGCTTCCCATTCCTCATTTCCAAGATAAGATTTATGCTAACAATTATTTTTAGAAATTACCAACAGTGTCCGATGCCTTCAAGCAAACCCCTAGCTACTTTCCTTCTAGAAAACATAAACATGCTTTAGTCTTTAAAAAAAAGAAAAGTTACATAAACCCCAACAAAACACAAAACTGACTCCTTTACCCAAATACGAATTGAGTCAAAGTAGAATCTTTGCTTTATAATCAACCCCAGACAGAGTAGGAGAGTTTGGACCTACTTTACCTACAGACAAACAGGACTTTGCAGATGACATTGCCCTACTTACAGAGCAAATCAGTCAAGCAAAAGAGCTTCTTGACAGGGTGGAGACTGAATGACAAAAAGTGGGTCTGCAGTTAAAGTCACCTGCAAGTGGTATTTTTTTCAAAATAAAACTTTTGTCACTAATAATTTTTATATGTGTTTTGATGAGTGGAATGTGAATAAACAGTTAACTAAGGTTTTAAAAAATCAATTCTTATGTTATTTACAAATTTAACAGTAGACCCCAACCCGAGAGGGCGCTGTTCGTGACGTAATGTACGGACCAAGTCGTGAGTTTGTACGTTTCAAAAAGATTTTTTTTTTTTTTTTTTCCGGCAATGCCGACCAGGTGTATTGCTGCTGAATGCAGAAAAACACTTTTTGAAATGTACCAACTCACGACTTGGACGTACATGTACTTTGCACGTGTTTTTACTATACGCATTGCAGGCAAAGTCCGCCTCGATTGACGTCACAAAAGGGGTAGGCGGAGTCAGCCCCCCAAACAACTTTTTATATGTTTTAAACATATAAATCGTGGCAAACAATTACTAAAAAAAATGTTTTATTGTTCGTAAACTATACTCTTATGTTTTAAAGAAAAAAAATATTTCCAGGTGACTTTGAACACCAAGAAGACAAAGTACATGGCATACAATACGGAAGACGAGGGTACATGCCTCAAAGCAATTAATGGGGACAAACTTGTAAGACAAGCTGACTTCAAATATCTCGGGTCATGGATTGACAACACAAGCAGGGATATCAAAGTTAGGAAAGCTCTGGCCTGGAAAGCACTCCACAGCATGAAAAATGTATGGTGTACAAAGATGAGTAAACACCTGAAAGTACAGCTCTTCGTGGCCACTGTTGAATCAGTGCTACTTTATGGGTGCGTAGCATGGACATTAACATCTGTTCTAGATAAACAACTTGACGGTTGCTACACCAGAATGCTACACCATGTGCTTGGTATCGGGAGCGAAGAACATCAAACACAGACCTTTATCTCGGGTTCCCCAAGCTTAGCGCCCAAATCTGCGCTAGAAGACTGAGGTTTGCAGGGCACTGCTAACGCCACCCTGAGCTTCCAGCCAGCAAGCTTGTACTCTGGGAGCCCAAGCAAAGTCAAGCTCAAAGAGGTCGAGGCCATCTGACCTATGTCGATCTGCTGAAAAAAAAGGACAATGGATTTGAGACAGCGGGGGAAGTGTCCACATGCATCCTGGAGAAACCTCCGCCGTAATATCATTGACCGAGGACAACACTCGAAATACAAGAAACATAATCTTGTTTAGGTAAAAAATACTGGAATAGTGGAATGGTTTAAATGATTCTTTTAAATCTTCACCGTCTTTATCTATGTTTGTTAAAAACCTAAGATCTCAGTTCCTTGACTCTTATTCATAGTCTCAAAAGGTGTAACTTGTAAGTTGTGTTGGCCTTGTCTCGTTGTCATGTCTGTTTCCTTTGTCCTTTGTCCTGTCACGGTTCCGTGGTTTTATGTTTGTTTGTCCATAGGTTATGGTACAAAAGCGTTCTGCTTCACCTTGCTCCTAAATGTTGTCATTCTCCCGGTTATTATTAATACATTGTGCACCAATTATTTGTATTATCTCAAGTTACTGTGTTACTTGGGTAATTTCAACTTATTGTGCTTTTTTGTAATATAATTGCAGTATTGAAATAAAAATTACTGAACTGAACGAAATACCCCGAAAAGAATTCATGGATACTTTATTTGGAAAGCCTTCTTTATCGGCATGTTTTTAGTAATCTTTAATCTTATTTTCTTGGATTAACTATTGAACCCTTTAAATTGATTTGTGATTGACCTTGTTCTTAAATTGTACCATTGTATCAGTGAGTTGCAAAGAGTCGATCATTCTACAACTGCTGAAACGTTAGGGTTTTGTAAGTTAAAGGCAGTGGACACTATTGGTAATTACTCGAAATAATTATTAGCATAAAACCTTTCTCGGTGACGAGCAATGGGGAGAGGTTGACGGTATAAAACATTGTGAGAAACGGCTCCCTCTGAAGCGCCATAGTTTTCGAGAAAGAAGTAATTTTCAACGAATTTGATTTCGACACCTCAGATTTAGAACTTGAGGTCTCGAAATCAACCATCTAAACGCACACAACTTTGTGTGACAAGGGTGTTTTTTCCTTTCATTATTATCTCGCAACTTTGACGACCAATTGAGCTCAAATTTTCACAGGTTAGTTATTTTATGAATATGTTGAGATACACCAACTGTGAAGGCTAGTCTTTGACAATTACCAATAGTGTCCACTGCCTTTAAAGGGTGTATGTACATTTTGTAGGACAAAAAACACAATGTCCACAGATTTACACTAAACTTACACATGCAGTTGAAGATAATGATAGTAGAAAGCTTCCCTGAAAATATTACGTGTTGAGACGCTGTAGTTTTGGGGTAATGAGTAAAACAATGTCATGAAAATAATTTTCGTCTCATGATCGATACGAAAATTATTTTAAGCATTTACAAACGTATTTTCATTACATTGTTTTACTCATTTCTCAAAAAATACAGCACCTCAGTAAGTAATTTTTGCAGGGAAGCTTTCCACTATCATTATCTTCAAACCCTGTAAGTTTAATATAAATCTATGGACATTTTGAAAAAGTACCCAAATCCTTTAATAATGACCTTTCAACAGCTGCTGCTTTAGTAATTTGTGTTCCTACCAAACAATTCAAAATAATAATAGGTACACAAGTAGCAAGCATCCTGAGAAACTAGTTCGTCCCCTTTGGAATCCTACCAACACAAATAACAACTTTGTGTTTGGGGCTGAATGCCGTAACCCACAATAAACTCAATCTCTGCTTACCTGCGAAATATCCTCCAGCGTTGACAAAAGCAACCATCCAGCCAATTAACCAAGTTGATGTGACGAACTGTTCTTGTAGTGTAGGTAACATCATACCTAGACCTTTTACCAAATTACACCAAGCTACTTTGGTTGTTAACACACCCAACACAGCAATCCAACCATGAAGACCACCATCTTTAAAAGTCTCAATTGCAAAGTGCAAAACGCGTACAAAACAGCCGGGCTTCATTTTGAAACAATTATTTGCTATTATACAAATCACATAATATTTAGCATCCCGGCTAAAAAGACCAAACTCAATCTACGTGCTAGTATTTTGTATAATCTGAAATAACACATGTTTGATTGATACAACTTCAATAGACACTCCTGGCAGAGACCTTGTAATATGCACATATATCCTGTCTGCAAACAACTAGCAATGCTAACACTATTTGCTTCTGCTGTTACAAAGGTCATGACAACAGGTCGCCATAACAAGCACTGCAACTTGTTGTGTGATACAAAGGTTATTGTTAACAAAATAACTTTATCGGCTCAGCAACTTTTCAAAGCTATGCTCAGCATCAGGCAAGGATGGCTTTTATCAATAGTGATGTTAATCTGCACGTTACGCGAGCACAAACGTGAACGTGAACGTCAGAAAAGCTCACGTTTTAAAGGCAGTGGACACTATTGGTAATTACTCAAAATAATTATTAACTTAAACACTTACTTGGTAGCAAGTAATGGGGAGAGGTTGATAGTATAAAACATTGTGAGAAACGGCTCTCTCTGAAGTGCCATAGTTTTCGAGAAAGAAGTAATTTACCACGAATTTGATTTCGAGTCTTCAAGTTTAGAGTTTGAGATCTCGAAATCAAGCATCTTAAGGCACACAACTTCGTGTGACAAGGGATTTTTTTTTGTCGTCATTATCTCGCAATTTCGACGACCAATTGTGCTCAAATTTTCACAGGTTGGCTATTTTATGCAATATTATGTTGATAACATCACTTGGTGTATATTATACACCAAGTGAGAAGACTGGTCTTTGACAATATTACCAATAGTGTCCAGTGTCTTTAAGGAAACGCACGAAGAGGAAATGCCTAATTGGCATAACGAAGGAGCAGTTCGCTCCGTCCTTCCGATTCGCCCCAATGCCTCGACATCAAAATGGGGCCATTATTCCAAAACTTAAAGCTGCATTTTTGGGAAGTAAAGTCAGGTATAGTAACCAACAGTACAAACAAAAATATCGCCAAGGAAAATTGAATTGATTGCAGAAAAAAAAAACAGATAAAAGGGGTAAATTGGGAAAACGCATGCAAAAATGTACTCGGATATTTTGTAAGTTTGACTCAAGAATTAGCTTCAAAGGCATTGTACACTATTGGTATTTTATACCGTAATTACTTAACATGATTCTTTGTATTACAAACTTACTTGGGAACTGTTAGAAAAGGCTCCCTCTGAAGTTTTAACTTCGTCTTAAAAGACGTAGTTTTTGATATAGGAGTAATTTATCACTCTATTGAATTGAATCCGAGACCTCAACTGAAAGCACACAACTTGGGCGGCAATGGTGTTATTTCGTCCTTTATTCTCTCGCAACTTCGACGACCAATTGAGTCCCGTTCACAGATTTGTTATTTTATGCATATGTTGAGATACACAGAGTGGGAAGAGTGACCTTTGACAATTACCAATAGTGTCCAGTGTCTTTAAGCCACACACGAAAAGGAAATGCTTAATTGGCACAACGAAGAAGCAGTTCGCTCGTCCTACCAAGTTGCTCCCGAAGCCTCGACATCAAAATGGATCTATTTAGTACACAACTTAAAGCTGCATTTTTGGGGAAGTAAAGTCAGGTAAAGTAAGCAACACTTGTTTTTGTTTTCATCAATGTGAGACTTTGAGGTGCTAGGTGGCAGCAGACTTAGCAGGTAAATTTCCATTGTCTACGTACATTACCGAGAACAATGGAATTTACCTGGTGAGTCTGCTGCCACCAAGCGTCTCGAAAGTCTCCCTTTACCTTTTCAATTTAAGATGAAAACAATTGTCATTACATGCGTTAGAGTAATTTATTTACTTATTTGACAAAAATACTCGACATAAAGACTAAGTCTCCAACGAGAAGCGTCAAATTAACACCATGTCGAAGTCAATTAAAACCTTAAAAACATGAAGCAAACTGTTAAATGAAACATGAATTGTTTAATTTGCACTACCCAGGTGGACAGGTTGACTCAATTAGTAGCTTTAAACAAAATCATCGAATGGAAACTGCCCAGTTATTTTTCTATACCGACATAAACAAACAACGATTCAAAATAGTAAGGTTTCAAAATTGATTCAACCTTGATTATTTTCTGCCAGGGTTTGCGTGGGTTTGAAGCGATGAATCTTAGTTTGACGCAACCAATCTTCCCTGCGTGGTATTAATTAGTGTACGCTTGCTGGTAATGCGTGCATTAGGGACAAAAAACACGAAGACCGTGACACGGCGGACAAAAGCACCAAATTTTCACGAAAGTATCAGTTTGACCCGTAGATTTCAAAAAAGTCATGCTCCAAAAAATCTGAGCATGGGATGACTTGAATTACGTCATTATGACGTCATTACGTCTTTTATAATGTAGTAAAGCAAACGCAAATACAATGGTTGGATTTCTACATGCCAAAATTATGTTTCTGAGGCCAAGGAATTTAATGACGGTGGTATTAGTTTGTAACAAATTAATATCCTTTATGGTGACTATGTTGATGCTCAAAAAATTGCAATGACCTTGACCTTATTATAACGTAATATATTGAAAATGGCAGTCATTTCCTTAAAACAGCATAACTTTAGCTATGTAATGCCGATACAACTTATTTCAGTTGCGAATTATATGTATCAGAGGCCAGGGAATCGAATGGCGACGTTCTTGTTTCGCTGAAACAAACAGTTTTATGATTGTGTATTAAATTTGTATTTTTTTAGCATATAATGGTATAAAATACGTCATCATCACTGTGAGGACAAATCAGTGGTTTGTATGAAAACATTTTATTATGTTTAATTTTCAGCTTATGGTTCTGATGGCTAGCAAACCAACGTTAGTAACATTTGAAATTCAAATTTGATTTTGGATTGAAATTGTTTTGGTCAGTTTGAGACAATGTAATTACCATATACAACTTTGTAAACTGTTTTGGGGCCGACTGGTGTCGAAAATGTCCTACGATGACCAAACGACGGATTTGTTTTGGAGATAAAAAACACACAAGTATAAACATCTTGCATCTGGATTGCGTCTGGTGGTGTTAAATGAATGGTATCAGGATTTGTATCACTCACTGATTTAGGTTTTAAACCGGAACATGTTCAAGCTAACTGGTCGGAACCTAAGGACAAATTGTACAACGATCTAAGTTCCATTATCAGAGAAGTCCCAGAGCAAGATCCAATCTTCATCCTCGAAGATCTCAACGCCAGAGTTGGTGCCGATCAAAATCCTGGTCTTCCTCACATCGGAAAGTTATGAATGTAAACGGTCAACGTCTGCTGCACAACAATCTCTGCACCAAACACTTTCTTCAACACAAAACCCCAACACAAGGTATCCTGGAGACACCCTAAAGAGCAAAGCATTGACACCAACTTGATCTCATGCTCACGAGAGGTAACCCGCAGCTCCCAAATGCAGACTGTGATACAGACCACTCCCTTGAGTGCAGCAAAGTAAAGCTTCAACCAAGGAGAGTTTATAGATCCAAGAAGGCAGGGCAGCCTCGCATTGACACGAACAAGACTCACAACCTTGAGATAGTGGAAGCGTTTGTCCAGGTCCATAAAGATGTCTTGCCAAGAGTACCCAATTTCGATGTCAGCGGAAGATGGGAACACCTCTGGGATGCTGTCTACAATGCCATTGGTTCGGCAAGAGGCTAATCAAGTTACCCGTTTGGTTCGAGGCTCATGCTGAGGAGATATCAACTCGCATAGAAAATAAGAGACGCGCTCTCTCTGCATACAAACACTCACCTTCTGTGAGAAACTTGCATGCACCACGGACCACGTGAAACCGAGTCAAGCAAACCGCAAGGCGATGCGCCATTGACTACTGTGCCCAACTCTGCTCTCAGATCCAGACCTCTGCTGCCACAGGAAATGTTAGAGGTATGTACGAGGGAATAAAGTAGGCCACCCGAAGATGACCGCTCCTCTAAAGTCAGTTACCGGTAAGGTCCTAAAGAACCCTGTGAAGCAGATGGATCGATTGGTGGAGCACTACTCAGAGCTGTACTCCGGAGAGAACAATGTCAACACAGAAGTTCTGAACAACAAAGATTGCCCGTCCACTCTCCCCCGGAAAAGCTTCAGGAAAATATGGCATCCCCGAAGTCCTCAAGTGCGTAAAACGAATCCACATCAAGGATCTGCATGATATATTTTGCCAGTGCTGCAGAGAAGGTACAGTGGCACAAGACATGAGAGGCGCCAACATTGTCACTCTCTTCAAAAACAAGGTGACGGGAGTGATTGCAACAACTATCGCATCATCTCTCTTCTTAGCATTGTGGGGAAACTCTTTGCTTGAGTTGTCCTAAAGAGACTTTGAATTCTTTGTGAAGAGTCTACCAAGAGTCTCAGTGTGGTTTCAAGCCAAACTGTCGACCATTGGCATGATATTATCCATCAGACATTTGCAAGAAAAAGGTAGGGAGTAGGGAAAGTCACCCTACATCGCCGTATAGACATCACCAAGGACTATTCTCCAAGATTGGTTGCCCTCCTGCTCTGCTTCGCATCGTAAAATCTTCTTTCAGGAGAACTTTACGGGGTTCATAGTCTCAGTGGCTCAACATCTGAACCCTTCGACCTCTGCAACAGTGTAAAGTAGGGCTGTGTCTGGCTCCAACCCTTTTGGCATTTTCTTCTCTGTTCTACCCAAGCATGCTCTTAGATCAGCCACAGAGGGCAGCTACCTTCGTACGAGGTCGGATGGAATCCTCTTGACCCCTCACATTTCGGAGCAATGTCCAGAGTTCGAACGAGATGCCTTAGAGATTTCCTGTTTGCAGACGACACAGCCATCTCTACACACACACACACACACACACACCAGATGACCAACAGCAGCTCATGGATCGATGTTATGCGGCTTGCAAAGACTTTGGACTTACCATCAGTCTTACAAAAACGCAGGTAAGGGGCCAGGATGTTGATGAACCACTGTCTACCAGCATCACCAACCATGAGCTTGAGGCTGTCCATGAGTTTGTGTATCATGTCTCAACCATCTCCGACAATCTCTCGCTCGTATAAGTAGAACTCAACAGGCGTCTAAGGTATAGGAAAGACTACCACAACACTCTCCACGCTTACAAAGAGAGTAATGATGTAACAAAAAGCTTTCAGAGCATACCAAAGTCCAGCCTTAGAAGGTTCGTTTGGTGAAAACGCTCCTCTATACGGCAGTGAACCCCGAACCCATAGGCCCCGTCAAGAGCATAGACTCGACGCCTCCCACATGCAACGCCTGAAGCGCATCCTCTGCATCTCCTGAAGAGACCACATACCAATAACATTGCTTGATAGAGCAGCAAGTCTCCATGTTTACCCTCCTCGAGTATAATGCCTTGGCTGGGACATGTCACCAAGTGGAGGACGGACGTATCCCAAAAGACCTCCTGTATGGAGAGCTGGCATCAGGGAACGAAGAGGCCGTTCGTTAGACCCAAGCTGCGCTACAAAGACACTTCCAAGTGTGACCCCAAGTCACTTGCAACCAATACAACCACCTGTGAAGCAGTCACTGCAGACCGATGCGCCCGGAAGCAGGAGGTGCAGAGAGGTATTTCTCAGTTCGAGGAATACCTGTCGCAACGGGCAGATGAGGAATGACTCCAGAGGAAGGCCCAGCCTCAAGCAGTTAGGACAGCTTCATCTTTCACCTGCAGTTACTGCGGCAGAGACTGTCATTCCCGCATTGGACTCTACAGCCACACCATACGCTATTCCCTAACCAACATCCAATTCAAACAGCACAACTCCGTGGTTCTCAAAGATTGACGGATGCCTACTACTATTAATACAAAAAGTTTCATTTTTGACTCTCCGTGAGACTTTTTTGCAACATTTCCTTTGAAGTTTCCCATATGCGCTATTCAACATAATAATACACCCTATAACCTATATCAGGTAAGAGTCATTGTGTTTCATTGTGTTAATGTGTTTTGTTTTGGTTGATAGTATATTGTTTACGATATCATAATGACATCACGGTGTCTTATAGATCAGTGTCACGGTAATTATACCATATGAACTCAAACAGATTAGCATTTTGACGAAGCCACACGACATTAATTTTACTTTCAAACTTTGCGTTATTTGTGTAGTGTTGATGATGATGACGTCATAATTACATCACTATACTCACCATAAAATATATTATTTATTTTTTTCAAACTAATACTACCCTAATTGAATTCCTTGACCTTTAGAAACATAATTTTGGCAAGTAGAAATCCCATCGAATGGCATTTTCCTAGGCTTTATTACATAAAAAAAGGTTATGACGTCATAATGACGTAATTCAAGGTGATGCCATTCTTAGATTTTTTAGAGCATGACTTTTTTGAAATCTGTGGGTAAATCTGATACTTTGGTGAAAAATGGTGCTTCTGTCCGCCCTGTCACGATCTTTTCCTTAATCCACCTTACTATATGGGCCATCCAGGCAGTCAAAACAAAAACTGATTGTTTTGTATATTCTCTTTTTCACGAAGCACTTATCTGCACCATTGAACGTGATCCAGAGTCTGGTTTTCGTTACCGTTGGGTAATTCCTGAACCTGATCCATGCCAGTGCGCTACGATACGTGTTGGTGGTCTGAATACCCGTACACCTTACAGACCCTTCGTGGTTACATACATGGATACATTCATCCACAGTGATGACTAACAGGAGATTCAAACATGGCTCAACTGCACGAGGAAGGTTGAAGGTAAACATCTTCAGTTGTTTCAATATAGCCCCCCTTTGAGAATTGTTGATTGCACTTGGTTTAAAACCCTGAACCCTTGTTGACTTTTACTCCCAGTCTTACATAGACGATGTGACCTATGTTTACATTCAAACCGCCCTCTGTTGACAAAACACTATATACGTCATGTTTCGCCGGGCACTGAGATGCGTAGTCAAAGTGAGATTGCGTACACTTTCTAGCTGGCTGCCAAAACACAAAGGTTTTGCCCGGCGGTATGCGCGCGAATCATGTTGTGGTTTTCGTGTGACGTCAGAGGTCACATCGTCTATACATTCCACACTTGTATTTTACATGTTTTTATCAATGAATATTAATCTTTCACTGCAAAAAAAAACTCAGTTTGAGCCAAAAATATCGGCTCCTCTGTTCACAATAATGGCCCAAAACTTTTGACAAAAAGACATTGAGCCACTGGCCCAGTTTTGACTGGGAGCCATTCATGGCTAAATGTGAGTTAAACAATAATCATGGCTCATTTTGGTTTTTGTTGTTGTTGACAATTTTTTTTTTATATTAGCCATTGCATTTGTGAACAGTAGATACACGGACAGAGTCGGCGTTGAACAAAGTTTTGGCTCCAAACCAGAAAGAAAATATTTCCTTCATGCTCCATCAGTACCACCATGAACGAACTGAGGCATTCTTCTTCCCAGTGTTTTGTCCTGTACATTCTTATGTAAACAGTTATTAATAATATTCAAGAGTTAAGAATTTCAGAAATGACATGGTCCACATTTGTCACTGTATCGTTTAAACTTGTTCACAGTCGCCGACTGACTCAGCATGAGTTCGGTGAGTTCAGTCAGTATCATAACAAACTTTTCACATGCATACAACTTTAACGTACAAGATCCTGGGTGGAAGGTTAAACGATTTTATATCACTACCTGAATGGCAGAACATTGTTTCCCTGCTGATCTGCTCAAAACTAAAGAAGAATCTCTGTTTTTACTCGATACAAAACGATGGATTTTGTTCGTGTGCGCGAGTAGTCGGGACGTCGCATCCTACATGTGTAGTCTACGGTGTAGTCCACACCGTAGTCTGGTATTATAGTCTGGTCCCGCGCGTTTGTTTTGGACACAAAATAGCTTCTAATCGCAAGTTGTCGCAACTCTCCCAATATACGGCTCTGTGCAGGACAGTGAAACAGCGCCCTCAAGAGTCCGGAGGAGACGGCGAAGGCGACGGCGACGCGAAGTGTCGTCTTTGGAACACCATACAGAACATCAACACCGGCTGTTGGAACCCTTAATTGATAGTACTCCAAACATGAATAGTTCAGACTCTTTGGGGTTTCCCTACTATCCGGGTTGCCTACCATATTTTAAAGGCAGTAGACACTATTGGTAATTTCTCAAATTAATTATTAGCATAAAACCTTACCTGGTGACGAGTAATGGGGAGAGGTTGATATTATAGAACATTGTGAGAAACGGCTCCCCAGAAATGACATAGTTTTCGAGAAAGAAGTCATTTTCCACGAATTTTATTTCGATACTTCAGATTTAGAATTTAAGGTCTCGAAATCAACCATCTAAAGGCACACAACATCGTGTGACAAGGGTGTTTTTTCTTTCATTATTATTTCGCAGGTTCGACGACCAATTGAGCTTAAATTTTAAAAGGTTTGTGATTTTATGCATATGCTGAGATAAACCAGGTGAGAACACTTGTCTTGGACAATTACCAATAGTGTCCAGTGTGGACACTACGCTTGTCGGAACGATCTTTAAACAAGATGTCAGTCTCCTCTGACGATAAAAAGAGCAAGCTAGTCGAAACGTTGAGACCAGTTCAGAACTGACTCCGCGGCAGTACAGTTAATACGATCCTATAAGCTAAAGTCCAGGTCTATTTTCTATACCATCCGCCCTGGTGATAGATAAAAAGCAGGACAGCTCTTTTCAGAACTGAGAAGTCTCACGAAACCGATTATCTACTCCGCGGCAGTAGAATAAATGCAAGACAGGTCTCTAAGAACAAACTCTACCTGGCAAGTATGATACACACGTACATGGTGTTACCGTAAACCAAATATGTCAGAAAACGTAAGGAATGTTAAAAGAAATAGGTTTGCTCTTGGCCCATAATATCGTATAGCAACTTGTTTTAACAGAAACAGCATTTTTTTCACATCCAGGGGAAGCGTCCGATGAGCTTCAAGAAAGAAACAAGGTTGCAACTCGACGACACGTGGTGCAGGAGGTATATTTTTGTTCACCTATAAACTATAAGCCTAGAATTCGCGTGACCTGACATCTAATGATGTCATGATGAAAACAACGAACGAAAACTATAATAATGTCTCCGTTCTACAAACTGGAGTTAAATCAAACTTCATCTTGCACTGCTGTTCAACATAATTAGCCAATTTAATGCAAGTACTGATTTGTACTTTTTAGGTTGATATTCTTGTTGTTTTCTCTTGACAAACTTGACCGACGCCTTTGAATGTTTCTCTTTTTCAGTAATTGAAAGTGCGCCTTGGTTGTAGTTTATTATTTATTGTATATGCTTGCGAAGATAGCAATGTTTTTTGTTGGCTTTTACATTTATGAAAACAGATGTGGAAAGCTAACGTTGTTTGTAAAGTCAAAAGTTGCACTAATAGTTGCTAGCTCATAAATGACAATAACACAACATCCACACCGGCTGTTGGAACCCTTAATTGATAATACTCCAAACATGAATAATTCACCAATACAAACTAAAGTGCAAATTTTAGTATGTGAACTTTTAGTGCACCCCAGTTTAAACCTAGGAACGATGGCTTGAATCGTGTGGATTGATTGTTCAGACCCTATACGTCATTGTTTGGGGTTTTCTATATAATAGTTGCCTATACCAAATCTAAAACTGACATTTCTTAACCACTACACGAGTATCTTCAGGTATATTATGGTTCTTTCGGAAAAACAAAAAACATTATAAAGAACATTTTTACATGTAGTGGTTGTATTTTACAAACAGTAATTGTTCGGTGTATAGACACATCAAATTTATTATAGAAACTTAACCCCTTTAATCCCAACCCAATGTGTTTTATAAAATGGGTGGGATTCGAACCTACAAGGTTTGCAATGCTGTGCAGATCTCTCATCACTGCTAGAGCAGATCTCTTGCCATTAGACCACTGAACTCATGTGTCTTTGTTGTGCTCACCATACGAATATACTAACAAAGCCTCCTGCCAAATTAGGTCTTGTGGACTTTCTGGTCAATGAACCGTCGGCTGATCAATGGAGCGGAACAGCCAAATACAATGCTTTGTGCAATATACAAAAAACTTGGGTCTGTTTATTAGTAGTTTTTAATTGTTATCAAAATGGGTATAAAATGGGTATCTCTATAAGCAAACATTTGAGAAGGATTACAGATCTACACACTGATGTGAAAATGTTGACGAAATGATTGGTAGTTATTGAGATATGATTTTCTAATTTATTCAACTTCCGGGTTGAACCAATAATCGGGGTCAAATGGGGTCACATTTTTGTAACAAATTCGTTGAGGCGTTTTAAGTTATTTTGAAATATTAAACTTTGAATTAGTGTATACAATGACGTCGTCATAACATTACTAAGTTTCAATTTCATATGAGCTTCGGAAGAGGCTTTTGTCAGGGGACAATGGACGCTGAGAAGAAGATTTGTTAAGCAAACAAACATAACACTACACTAGACTTAACAAAAACAAGGTGTTCAGAATGTCGTTAAATTGTTGGTCGTAACACATCCCAGGTGAATACATGTAAGCTTCATTTAACCTTTGTGAAGTACGTAAAGCCCTTTCATATGATGTATAGATTGTAAAAAAAAATAGCTTATTTTGTTGAATAATATGAACTTATGAAATATTGACGACTGTGGAAGAGACTAATTAGCCGAAAGGGAAAGGTATGTTGAAAACGCCTCGAACACAGACTATACATGTACATACAACTACATTAAGAAGGATTAACACATACCTTGGACGGTTTTAAGTCTCTGATTGGTCAAAACCCGGTCACGTGTGAGAGTGTTAACGGTGGTATAAAGACCGGCTGTGCCGCACCATAATGTAGCCCGAGCCCTAAATGTAGCCCGGACCTAAATGTAGCCCTAAACATGTACCTAAATGTAGCCCGGACCTAAATGTAGCCCCAAACATGTACCTAGATGTAGCCCGGACCTAAATGTAGTCCCAAACATGTACCTTAATGTAGCCCGGACCTAAATGTAGTCCCAAACATGTACCTTATTTACCTAGATGTAGCCCAAACATGTACCTTAATGTAGCCCGGACCTAAATGTAGTCCCAAACATGTACCTTATTTACCTAAATGTAGTCCCAAACATGTACCTTATTTACCTAGATGTAGCCCAAACATGTACCTTAATGTAGCCCGGACCTAAATGTAGCCCCAAACATGTACCTTATTTACCTAGATGTAGCCCGGACCTAAATGAACTTAGCCAGATGACACTACTGCTTATGGTGTTCTAAAAAAGACACTTCGCGTCGCCGTCGCCGTCGCAGTCGCCTTCGCCATCGACATCGCCATCGCCGTCGCCGTCGCAGGTGTCGTCGCCGTCGCC